>NW_025544686.1:0-246880 GCF_011800055.1 Colletotrichum gloeosporioides
TAATATAAGAATATCTCCTATAAGGGGAATTTTATTATTAGTAGAGGATATAATAGATAAAGATAATAAAAGAATTAATAAAAAGGATAGGAATAGGTTTTCTATATATAACTTATAGTAGAGAGGTAATTTAAGCTATTAATAGAGCTAGGCTTATAACTCTTATAAGTTATAGGTATATAGGTTATTAGGAATAAAGGTATATTATAAGAGTAACTATTTAGAAGGGTAATCTATATTATAGGCTAATATCTATATACGCAGCTTATATAATACTACACGTCATATAATAGGCGGTGAGGCTATAGCTCAGATTGAGGGTATCATAACACCTACCTATCTGAAGTAAATTTTTCAAACTCTCTACTCAGAATTGTAGCAAGATACATCAATCAAGCCACTTCAAGATGGTCGTCGAAAAGGGCAACAGAATCCACGTCCCTGCCAGCGAGATCACTGACAAAAAGGTCACGGTCGAATGGCAACAGAGTCTCAAGATGCATTCCCAAGACTACTACTCTGTTCCCTTCTTCAACAAGGACAAAGGTGAGTACTCTCTGCAGTCTCTGTCGTAGTTTCATGCTTATGATGCCCCGGCTAACTCTGCAACAGGAGATGAGCAGAGCGTCCTCTTCATCCAGACAAGCTATCTTGACTCCTTCAAGAACAAAAACATTCGGTCGTCGGCCGGTTGGTTCAGCTATCTCTTCAGCTTCTTCTCCAGGAGTACCGACGATGGAGATTACACCGTCATTGTCGACGACTCATTTCAGTACGGCCAGAACTCCGACCAGACCTCCCGCTGGTTGGCGTATCATGACAAGGGCATAACAGCCTTTCAGGTACGTCGCTCGACTTTCCATCGGGCATGAGCTGACCATTATTCACAGTGGCGCTACGTCGCAAGCCTTCAATCTACCGTGGGCTCTGCGCTGGCTGGGTTTGGCGGTGGTATTTTCCAACAGTACAGTGGCGTTGACGTCAGTAAACTCTCTGGCTTGATCGGTGACCCTCTTCATAACTTCTAAGGGTATGTTGCTGGTGACTATGGCATGAGACAATTGGTTCATCGTCTTTACCTACTTTCTCTGCGGACTTCGCCAATTTTTTTTTCATGTATCCGCGATTCGTTTCTCCGCCAGCTTGTCAACGTGTTCCTGGCTTTATCTTGTGCCGGGCTTTGTACGTGGTTGGGCAAGATCAAATGAACGTTCACAGTCCTAGCAAAAGCTCTTGAGTTCAGGATCTGATTTAAAGCTATTAATTATGAAGTAAAATGGACAGGAGAATCAATTGATTGTCATAAACCTGTGTCGCTGTCCTTGAATCAAGACGCACATTCAACGGTGTGATTTCAATCAAATTTTCGGCTTCCCGTTCTAAGCTTTGTGAGCTATTCATGCTTCAGTAGGTCTTGCCATTGCCTTAAAGCGCCTCTCCACAAATTCCCCGATGCCAAATGTGAAGATAATTTCGGCAACATCGCCTCACGTTCCAACAGAAAGTGATCGAGTTGGCATCGGGTCGGAGCGGCTGAGGGAACAGACGACCGTACCCGCCGCAAACCCCGCACCGTGTTCTGGTGCGCTACCCGACAATGCGGAACACCTGGACGGAACCTCCTAAGAGATGTTCAAACTAGTCTGGTTTACCACTATTTCTGCAATCCAAAAGAAAGCTACCCTGATAACACACCGGGAACAGGGTCATGAAGCACCCGACGCGGGAAGAATCTCGGCGGCCCGGTGCATAGTCGCCTCTCCGGTGGGAGAGAGGGGGAACTGGGGCTCCCACGGGGATACATCTGTGCCAAGCGGTCATCCCACGGCCGTTTCGGCTTATGTGTGACGATGAACTCGCATACAGCCGGGAGCTACATCTACATATAAATGTCATTCGCGTGCCCAGAGAATTCAAGCCTCATTCCAGGCTTCATCTGACTTCATCTGCATTTACACCCTTCATCCTCCTGCGAATCTCATACGACGTGCCGGAAACGATCTCATCTCCCTTCACTCGTAATTAGTAAAACCTTCAAAATGCTCGGCAAGATCGCTTTGGAGGAGGCCTTCGCCCTCCCGAGATTCCAAGAAAAGACCCGCTGGTGGGCCTCTCTCTTCGCCGTCGACCCCGAGAAGCACGCCGCCGAGATCTCAGATGTCGCCGACATCAGACTGAACTATATGGACAAGCACGGCGTCGGCTTCACAATCCTGTCGTACACCGCGCCCGGCGTGCAGGACATCTGGGACCCCAAGGAGGCTCAGATCCTGGCCAAGGAAATCAACGACTACATCGCCCCGGAAGTCAAGAAGCACCCTAACCGCTTTGGCGCATTCGCGTGAGTTCCTGCCGATTTTAGCGTTGGGGAAAAAGAAAAAAAAAACGGCGTCAAGCTAATGCGGTACCAGCACGCTTTCCATGCACGATCCCCAGGAGGCTGCAGATGAACTCAGACGCTGTGTGACACAATACGGATTCCTCGGTGCTCTTGTCAACGACACGCAGCGTGCCGGTCCTGATGGAGACGACATGATCTTCTATGATGGCCCTGAGTGGGACGTGTTCTGGTCCACCGTGACCGAGTTGGATGTTCCCTTCTATCTGCACCCCAGGAACCCGACCGGCACCCTCCACGAAAAGCTCTGGGCTAAGCGCTCATGGCTTATTGGTCCTCCTCTGAGCTTTGCGCACGGTGTTAGTCTGCACGCACTTGGTATGGTCACAAATGGCGTCTTCGACCGCCACCCAAAGCTCCAGATCATCCTCGGCCATCTCGGCGAGCATATTCCTGTAAGTTCATCAACAACCCTTCAAATGAGCTCAAATTAACGGCCGAATGGTTCGATTTGTGGCGAATCTCCCATTGGTTTGAGGACGTTAAGAAGCCTTTGGGGTTGTCATGCAAAAAGACGATTCGGGAGTACTTCCAAGACAACCTCTGGATCACCACCAGCGGCCACTTCTCCACAACAACACTCCAGTTCTGTATGACGGAGGTCGGCGCCGACAGAATCCTTTTCTCCATCGATTATCCGTTTGAATCATTTGCGGACGGTTGCGACTGGTACGATGGTCTTCCTATCAACGTGGTTGACAAGAGGAAGATTGGACGGGACAATGCCAAGAAGCTTTTCAAGCTGCCGGATTTCAAGGACAGCGAGGCGAAACTGTCAAGTTAGAAGATTAAAATATCCAAGACTTAGTTATGGACGGGTTTTGTGGCATTGATTGCAAATTAGAGAAATATCCTTGCTTCACTGAACATGATGAAAATACCAACATTATGGAAACGCCTCGCAGAATTCGATGATGCAAAACCGTAAAATAAACATGGGATTTATGAATTCGATCAACATTATAAGAAAGCTTCCCATCTAAGGCTGGTGTGCACATGTTCGTCGTGTACAACCCCCCTCAAGAGAGCTAGACACGTCATCATGCGGCGCCATTCCTTCAGCAGCACAGAGCTTGTAAACGACAACTAGCCACCTCTACCTGCATGTTCTTACTGAGCCCATGTGCCCCAAATCCTTCAACCCCAAATCTTCGTTATCAACCGGTGCGCAGTGACGTTGGCAGATGATATGTGGGGTATGGGGTCCGGAATTCGTTAGGAACTTCCGTAGTGGGGTTCCGCCCCGGCAGCAGGGGATCCAGCGCCCCCCGGAAGCCGGCAGCCGACCCCATCCAGAAGGCTTGTCTGTGTAAGTCACCCCTCCAAACCCCAGATTTTCCTTTTCCCATTACTCCATGAATTCAAGGGATGCGATTTCGCCATTCGTGCTAGCCGTTTCGCATCTTCTGAACACATCCACCATGCCTCGCCCCAAAGTCCCCGAGAGCCTGCGCCAGAGGGCCGCGGAGGCCTGCAGCTTCTGTCGCGAGGCCAAGAAGAGGTGCAGCGGCACCGCACCGTGTACGCAATGCGTGCGCCGCGGACTGGAGCGGGATTGTTGCATGACTGAGCTGCCGCGGGGGTCGAGGACGAGGAAGATTTCAAAAAGCAGTGCGGGCGGGGGGACGAGGAGGTCGCGCGCGACGCCGGCGCTGGATAATGAGTCCATCACGGTTTCGGTGAGCTCGCCGGTGTCACCGAGGGATCGGTCGCGGAGGAGTGGGAATGGAGCTGGGCAGAGACAACTTCGCCTGTCGCCTCCTGCTTCTCAGCAAGAAGATGAGGAGACGAGTATGAATGTTGACCCGCGGCCTTTGACGCCGCCGAGGGAAACTCAGATTGCGACGGATCCATCCCTGCTGGCGAACCCGTCACGGATGCTTCGAAGTCTTCACGGTGAACAAGGTGCGTGAGATCTCCTGATGACTTTCTATTCATCCTAACGCCATGAAAAGTATACGTGGGAGGCGCCGCAGCGATATCCTTCCTCCAAACAGTCCGTCAAGTCGTCGCCGGGCAGATCGGGCCCTCTCCGTTCTCACACAACGATGACACCGAGACGATGCTCGAAGTTGAGTCACCAGAAACTCGCGCCACGACCTCCCCATCGGCAGAGACCGCAGTTGAACTGAACGTGCAACAAAAGCTGGCGTATCTGCATTGCTATTACTCTGCAGTATGTACCCTCACTCATAGTCTCATACAGACAACTCACGACAAAACAGACCGAAGGCCTCATCGACATCTTCGACCCGAGTGAACGCCAGCAGCTCTTCCACCTAGCTCAGAGCCAGTCATCAAACACGTGCGACGACCGTCCCTCAACACCCCCAAACATTCTCCCAGACCCCATTAGAGAAATGGTAATAGCGATAGGCGCGCAGTGCAGCAGCGCGTCCGAGGCGCAAACCATTGGCCGGAGCTGCTTCCGACGAGCCCAGCGCCAAGCATTCGCAGAGCTCCTCGAGGACCCCGACCTTCACATGGTCCGGCTCTTCCTCTTGATGGCCTTCTACATGCTGGGCGAGTGCCGCAGGAACACGGCCTACATGTACCTCTCCATCGCCGCCCGCGCCGCCCTCGCTCTCGGCCTCCATAGTCCCAGCTCTTTCATGGGCAAGCCGGATCAGAAGGGCCAACTACGGTACGTCGTCCTTGAATACATACTCTCATTCACCAATCTAACCAACATCCACCAGATTACGAGTCTGGATCAGCGTCCGCATCCTCGACAAACTCGTCAACTCCCTCCTCGGCCGCCCCGCCGCCACAGCCGGCGTCCAAACCGACATCCGCGCCGCCCTCGACCAGCTGCCCCCTCACCCGGACGACTACGCAACCCAGTGCCTCACCGCGACCTGCGAGATCGTCGACATCATCAACGAGATCAACAACACCCTCTACCACGACAAGGACGTCTCCGCCACCGTCGTCGAGCACCTCCTCCTCAAGATCGACGCCTGGAAGCGCGGCCTGCCCCCGTCCCTCAAGGGCTCCCTCCACCACCACCAGCCGTCCGAGCCAGACTCCTCCTCGTCAACCCAGCGCGTCGCCATCGCAAAAATCCACGTCTCCTGCCTGTACTACTTCGCCGTCACCCTCGCCACCCGCCCCGTCTTCATCTCCTCCCTGAACAGCAACCGCCCCGACGCAAAGATCCACAACCCGCCCCTCGCCGCGGCCTGCATCGACGCCGCCGTGTACCTCGCCCAGACGTGCGCCGACGCGCTCAAGGCGGGGCTGTTGCAGCGGAGCATGTGCATCATGAAGTACGTCTTCCCCCCCCTTCATCTCATCCCATAATCCAACAACCACTAACCATCACCAACAGAGCCCTCGTCTTCGCAGCAGGCCTCGTCCTCGGCGTCGAAAACTTCGCCAAGTCCGCCATCGACATCGAGACCGACCGCGCCTTTCAGGGCGCCATCGACGTCCTCGCCTTCCTCGCCGCCCAGAGCCACCAGGCCGCGCACTACCTCGAGATCCTCACCTCCCTCTCCAACGCCATCTCCGAGCGGCGCGCCAAGCCCGCCCCCGTCGGCGGCAGCCGCTACGTCTCCAAGCTCTTCAGCCTCGACCCGCCGTGTCCCGTCAGCAGCGGCAGCAATCTATTTTCTCAGAGACCCCAGGGCGAGGACGAGGCGGGCTTCTGGCCGCTGATACGGTTCGAGCAGGGCGTGGTTGGCGAGGGCGGTATGAGCGGAAGTGGGCTGGGCGCAGGGGACCCGGGTAGCTGGCCCGAGGTCCAGCTTGACGATGATGATTTGAGTATCGACTGGGAGAGTCTGAACATCTTTCAATGGGACAGTTTTCCGTTCAACGCGTGAGTTTCGGCGCGGCAGCAGGAGTCTGGAGTTTCTGCGGGGATGAGGGTTATGACATTATGTATATCTACGACTATATTACGATCCGTCATTCTCGCCGAATGAACCAAATCACGAATTAGACCAAAACACTTCACAAGCCAAAATCTCTCTTCTACGATGCTGCAACGACGTAAAGCAGTTCATCCCAAAGTGACCACACCAACACCCCGCATCCGAAGCAGCCCACGGGATCTACAACCCCAACACCCGGCCCCCCTCCAAACCATGCCTCCCCGAGAATGAAATCTGACGGATTCAATAGATAAGCACCCAAACAACTCCAACCGAAACGCAGCTCCCGGCGCGGCTTGCGGCGGGGATGGGTGGTTCACCAAACACCACCAGCACCAACCTAAGCACAGCCGGATGGCGGGTAAGGGCGCGAGCGCGAGCCGTCGGATACTGCACCGCACCCCGCCTGCATACTGTACCATCAACGTCACCAGCAGCGATAAGGCGAACGCACGAAAGCCCGAAGCGCGAAGGGACGAGCGGGAAAGCCGTCGTGGTTTCGGTTCCATCCTTCCCATTTACCGCAACTGATGCGTTCAATATGAGGGCTGCCAGCCTGCCTGCCACACTGGGCCGATATCCGCTTCTACCCGCAAGCCGCGCCCGGTCTCCGGCTTGAATGGTCGACAATGGTGGAAAAGCAGTTTGTAAAATTAGACTCTGACCAAGACGCTAAGCAGCTCCGTGATCCATCCCGGTCACCGGGAAGCCCGCCGACCCCGGGCCCGGATGAGAAAAGTGGGACATCGGGCATTTCAACGGCGCTCGACACACAACCGGCCGACACAAAGACGTCAAAGTAATGGGTAATGTAACAGACAAAAGCTTAGAAGTTCATGCATTAAATGTGTATTCAATATCTCATCAGGCCCCCAAAAATCACCATGAACGCCGTGTATATGCACACCAGACCCCCTTACAACCCCTTCTTCAACCCCTCCGTGACCTCCCCTAGCATCCTCAAGCCAAAGAACTTGGCCACATTCCAATACACACCAACCTTTCTCAGAATCTCCTTTCTTTTCACGCTCTCAACCCACTCCCCGGAGCACGTACAATGCTCCATAAACTCGTTCAGCCGGAGCGCGCCGCACTTGGAGCACTTCAGATCTTGCGTGCTCCACTCCACCACAAACGCCTCGACTTGCGCCAGCAGCATCTCCTCGATGGCGTTGCGGTCGTACTCGGCCTCACAGAACGTGCACTTCCACGGCCGCGTCTCGGCGCCCATCCGCTTCCCATCCGGCCCCACCTCCGGCAGCAGGTCCTCGTCCCTGCAAAAGTCGAGGTCGCGCGCCATCGTGCAGCTGTCGCATGAGAGCTGCAGCAGCTTGAGGCTCTCGCTCGGGTTCTGGAATGCGCCCTCCTTGCTGAACTCCCTAACGTCGAACATGGCGAGCAGCTCCTTCCGCAGCAGCCGCGCCTCGAGCGTGATGTTCTTGTCCAGGCTGAGCACCTGCATAAGGGCCTTGACCAGCTCCAGCACCGCGTTCCGCGAGGATAGGTGCGCGAGGTGGCTGCCCGGGAGCTGGGGAAAGGAATAATCGCCCGCCAGCTCAGGGTGCAGGAGCTCCCTCTTCTGCAGGTTGACAAGGTTGGCAATGTCCTTCTTGAGGGGCTTCTCGAACTTCTTGCCGAGAATGATTTGTCCCTCGGCGCCCTCGGCAAGTGACTTTTGCGGGAGCTGCGTGAGCCGGGGCGTCGAGTCGAACTCACCCTGCGGGCGCTTGAGACCGTGCATGAGCTGGATGAACTCAATTACCCAGTCTTGGAACGTGGGTTGCAGGCGAATGGGCAGGAAAGTGGCCATCTGCCAGTGCATGACCGTGTCGAGCTCCTGAACCTCGGCCTCGACCACCTCCTGACACGCTTTGCCTCCGTAGTTGAACTCGTCGTACCATACGAGGTAGTCCCAGTACTCCTTGATCTCGAGATCGATAAAGTGGAACAGGGGCTTGCTCTTGATCGACTTGATAATGTACTGGCTGTAGGCATACGCTGTGCCGACCTCGGCCTTGGTAGTCTGCAGAAGCAAACGGTTTGAGCTGGCAAAGACGACTTGTGATCCAACCCGGCGGAAGTCAGCCATGAGCTGCTGGAACGCCTTGCGAGACATCATCTGCACGTAGTAGTGCAGCGCTCGGTCGTACAGGAACGAGTCCGGATTCTCGACCCAGCGAACAAGGTGTTGGACCATGACGTCTGCCATGGTGTTCCCCTTGCACGCTTCCTGCCACCAACTCTTGACCATCTCACGAAGCACGAGGACGCCCGCGTTGGCAAAGGTGCCTTCGGACGTGATGACTTCTTCGCCGGCCGCAGAGTCACCAGCGGGGTTGAAGGAGATGGAGTCGGCACCCTCAAGCTCGTTGATCAGAGATGAAGTCAGAATAGTGTTGATGGCAAGATTCCTGACTTCCAGGTCAATGCAGACCGAGGAGAACGTGCCGGGGTTGTTGACGGAGGGCATCTGCACGGTTTGCAGCGGCCCCGTGATGTCGTCCTTCTCGTAGCCTGCGTGATCGGGGCGAGGGCTGCCAGACCACCAAAGAACAATGTTGTTGTTTTGCAGACGGCGGGCATATGTAATGTCGATGAGGAAGCGGGGATCTTCTCGCTCCAGATTGCACAGTGGTACATCACCATACCGAGCAAGGGTCGTCAGATGCAAGATCCAGGACCCCAGTCCGAGGTAATGTCCCACGAGACGCTTCGCTACGACGGCTTGCCAGCCAAGAGGCGGGAGAGAGCTGTCGGCGGGATCGTACTTGAGCGGAAGCACAGGGAAGTCGCCCAGAATCGGCACGTCAGTGATAAGCATGTTGCGCTGTGAGGACTGGATGACCATTATTTGTGGTCGCAGCTCGTCCTTTCTCATCTTCTTGACGACGTCGCTGAGCTCTAGGTGGGCCTTTCTCTTGGTCGTCACTTGCGTGATCTTGAAGGTGAGCTTCTCCTGGTATCGGAAGCAGTCCTGCCAGTTGGTGCCTTCGGCCTCCTCTCCGCGTCGAGCAAGGAGCTCCGCGTAGATTCTGGATACGTTCGGAAGGTCCTGTCCAGAGTCTCTGCCCTTTTGCAGAATGATGACGTGTGCCTCGTCCCGTGTTGTTGAGAAGACTCCGAAAATCTGCTTGTCGCCGGCAGTGACGTGGGAGATGTAAATGTACGCCATTGGGGACGAGTCGAGATAGCTTCTTGACTTCAATGGTCGCTTCAGGCCAGACAGGTCGAATCCTTGGTCAAGACCCTTTCCGAGCACAGCGTGCTGCTGCTCGTCAATTGTGCAGAGGTTACCGAGCTGGAGGACGGCCCTGATGTTCAGAGGAAGATGCTTCTCGTACACGCCCTCGACACTGGGGTGGTTGAAAAGCAAAGAGAAATTGTCCGCCTCGGCAAAGTAGGTGTCTTCGGGGACCGTAAGCTTGAAAAGATGCACAGAAGAGTGCCCGTTGGGAAGCGTGTGGTTGACTTGCTCCACCTCACAACCCGGGATATCGACGTCCGGCATGTCGCCACTCTTCAAGTTCAAGAACACCTGCCGCGGGACCTTGATCTTGAGGGTGTGGATCTTGGCATCGATGAGAACGTGGGCGTTGACGACGCCAGGGGTCTCGGTGGCCTTGAGATGAAGAAGCTGCCAGGTGTTCATGAACGTAATGTGCGCCTGCTTCATGAACGTAGCCTGAATATTACTCTGGTTGCCGCGTCGGTCACCGAAAAGCTGTCGGCGACGGATGCGGGCCTGCTTCTGAATCTTCCACTTTTGCTTCTGGTATTGGAGGAAACCGACATAGTCCTCTGAAGGTGATGGCATAACCTTTGGCAACGCAGCAAAAGGGTCTGCGTTCTCAGCGGGCTCGGGGGACTTTCTCTTCTGGGCGACGGGGGCCGGCTGCGAGGAAGCCACTACGGCTGCTACCGGCTTCGGCTTCAGCAGTTGGCTGCCAAAGTCTTCCATGTCGTTCAGGTTTCGGCCATTGAGGTTGGTGATGTCCTCCAATGGGCCCTTGGTGAAGAGATCAGTGAGCTTCTTCTGCTTCATCTTGTCCTCCTTGATGTTGATTCTCCTCTGAAGCCAGTCTGGATGCGGCACGCGAGGGACGGGGTTGCGGACTTTCTGCAGCGCGGCTGGGATGGTGATGAGTTTCTGAATGACTGAACCCAGACGTTCCAGGTAGTAGTCCCAGTCCAACAAAGCTCTTGGGTCCGTGTCCGCAGGCTCCTCCTTCAGCCACTTCTTCAGATAGAACCGCTTGGTGGTTTCCTCGGCGGAAAAGATGGCGACCGGCACGGCGCGCTCGGTGACTGGAGCATTCTTCGGCCTGGCGCAGATGATAAACTTGCAGTTCAGACCCTTGTCCTTGACCATCTGCTCGCCCAAGAAATCGGCCAGGCGCTTGGCCGTGGTAATGGACGTCGACTTCTGGCTACCGTACTCTTCAAGCGTCTTGGACATGCTTCTGTTTTCTGAAATGAGCTCCATGAGCTCCTCGTCCGCCAGAGTCACGCCCTTGCTATGGAGAACGTCCAGCCACTGGTTCGCCACCTTGGCAACCGCGGTGTAACACTCTGCAAGCGTCGTGCCCTCCAGGAAGAATTTGAAAATTTGCTGCTGGAAGATCTTGATGAGCTTCAGCTCACCTCTGCGCTTGACTTCGAAACCCTTCAACTCGGCCAGACTACCGTCATCGTTGAAGACAGCGTATCGCTTCTTCAAGTTCTTGTCCTCCTCCTTCGACGTCGGCAGGATCATGGCCTTGTAAGGGCCGTCGACCTCGAAGAAGATGGAATTGTCGCTGTGCGTCTCGTACTTGAACGTCTTGGGGTCCTTGAGCGTCTGGTACTGGTGGTTGGTAAACTGCGCGTGAACCAAGTGGTTCAACATGGTACAGGGGTAGGACACGGTGACTTTCTTGCCGTTCTTGGTCTTGAACGCAAAGTTCTCGGGAAACGTGGCTGGAAGCATACACCAGATACCGTCGGTATCCAGTTCCAGAGGGCGACCGAGACGCTCAACAAGGCTTCGGGCAAGCTGAATAATCGTAGCTCCTGTCAAGCAGGTCACGCCGGCCATCTCCATGGAGTACCAACGAGAACCCTTTCTCATGACGTAGCCGTAGAACGAGTTCAGAATGACCTTGTGGGCAAGCTGCAGCGAGTCAAAAAGAATGATCATTTTCTTCGCTGCGTCCACCTCGGATGACGTCGCACCTGACGACTTGAGCGACTCCGTCTTACCCTTCCACACTTTCGCCTTGCCCTTGTAGTCGTAGCGACGATCACGGAAGTCGCGCACCGTGTTGATGTAGAAGGGGTTCTCGCGCTGGCAGATGATGGCCTCCTTGACGGTCGTCGTCGAGTCGTGGATCTTGTGGTAGACTTTTTGAGAGTAAAGCTGAAGTCGTTTCCTCAGGAGAGCCGTCTGCTCGTCGGGGCTCAGGTCCTGGAACGTTCGCATCGGCGAGTTGGGCCACTTGCCCGGGAACTTTTCGTTTTCTAGTGCATTCCTGATCATGTTGTACTCGTCACGCTTGGCAGGTAGGTACTCTCCTCTCCAAGCCCACGGCAAGCGCCTGTCACAAGTCTTTCCTGGCCTGTTGAAGTCGCACGCGGCGCAATCCGACTCCTGAATCATGGAGTCAGGCTGCAGTCGATTTGTCGTCATGATGTTGGGGTACATGGAAGCGACGTCAAGATGGTAGATCAGGGGTCGCTCGCTTCTGTTTGGTGTCTCCTTCAAAGAGCGCAGTTTATCCGCAATTTGTTCCTTGATCTCTTCGTAATTGACAATGTCGTCCATGGACTTCTGCTCCTCGACCGTGATACTGAACTTAAGCGCAGCGTCCAGATCCTTCAACAGCTCGTCCACTGCACCCGGATCGACTGCAAAGTTGACGGGAATATCTGCTCGGAAGACGCCGGCTTCGATACTCTCGACGTGACCACCAACGTACGTTTCTGAGTCAAGCAGGTGGCCTTCATAGAAGGCTTCTCTTGGTGCCACATGCTTGTTCGGCAGGACAATCTCCTTCTGGTACGCCTGGACCATCAACAACATCTCGCACAGGGTACCAGTACCTTTCCTCAGTGTGTCGTCACCGCCCAGCGGCAAAATCGTGCAAAGCGAGAAGATGAAAGGGTGGACGTATTTCATGTACAGGTAGTACGTCGCCACGGCATCGGAAACTGAGTACTCTGCTAACGTCTGCGGCCGTTCTTGCGCATACGGCGTCATTAATTCGGGATCGAGCTCGTCGGGGTCGTATCCGAGCTTCGCGACAGTAACAGCCTTCAAACCTCGAGATCCCTGAGGCAGGTAGGAGTCTCGATTGACCCAGTGGAAACAATCCATATGCACGCTGTAGTTGCACTGGTACTGATCCTCGCTGTTCTTCTTCCAGCCAATCTCCTGGTACATGTCGATACCGTTGAAACTGGCTCTCGCCTCGACAAACGGCCAATCGAAAAAGTCACCGTTGTACGTCGCAATGACCGTCGGTCGTGCCTCCTTGATGTGCAAGAAGAATCGCTCGAGAACGGCCTTTTCGTCGGGCTCGTTGAAGATCATAAAAGGACCCGGGTATTCTGGCTTGGGGGTGTAGTCGAAGTCACCAATGTCTTCGGAAATGATCTCTCGGTTGGTGATAAGGAACCCCTGGCCGTCAATCATGTACGAAATCATCATGACCTGGTCGATGGCGGCGTCGGGGAACTTGAGGGGTAGCTTCGTCGTCTCGATATCGTACGCCATGACCACGGGATCGGCCATGGCTAGTCTGTCTTCGTTGATTGTGACTTTTGTGACGCCGTGCTTGACGTCCACGAAATACCATTTTCCCACCCGAATATCTACCACGGTTAGCGTCATGCCGCCCACGTCTCGAAGTCAAACCTACCCATATCTATCATTACTCTTACATGGTACGGTACGTCGTACTCTCTAATATCGACAATGAAGTCGCTGGCATCGGCAAAAGAAGCATTAGCTCGTCTATCGTCATCTCGTGAGTCGTCAAAAAGGTCAAAGTCGCCGTTTGTCCTGTCAAATAGTCAGCAAAACCACTGTCCTCTCCAAAACACACACTCGCAGGGGCCAACACATACGTCGCGACCTCGGCATATGCGTCCATCGCATCCACATTCTTCCTGTTCTTCGCTGCAATGGGCATGATATCCTTCCTCGCCGCCATCAAGTCGTTCACGTTCGCGAACCGCAGCTCCAGAAACGTCCGGCGGTACCCCAACAGGTGGTTCGGCATCTTCAGATCCTCCTTTTCAACCCGCTTGATCGTCTTGACGACGCCGCCGCCCGGCACGCGCTTGATCCACTCCTCGACCTCGCTCTCGCGGCCCTTCTTCACGGCGATCAAAAAGTACGGGTCGTACTCGACCGTCGCCTTGAACGTCTGCCCGTCGTCCTCGAGGAAGTAGCAGTCCAGCGCCGCGCGGCCGCTCGGGTTGCGGTCGTCCTCGACCGACGTCGGCTGCACGTTGACCAGCCAGCCCTCCTTGCGCTTGCCGCCCTCGTAGCGGGCGAAGCCCATGTTCTCGTCGATCTGGTGCGCGAGCCGCGTGCGCTCCCACTTCTCGTCGGCCGAGGTGGCTTCGTTGCGGCCTGACGCGGCGAAGGTGCGCGTTGTGCGGGCGCCATGGTATGCTTGTTTGCCGCCGCGGCGGAAGCCCTTTTGCGGGCGCCGGAGGCTTGTGTTGGGCATCGTGGGTGTGTCTATGTGGTGGTCCTCTCTCTCATTTGGTAGCGGGGTGTGTTCGACGGCGGGATACTAGGACGAAATCGATGCTGAAGTTTTCGTATGAGGTGGACTGGACGTCAAGGGGGTATCTCAGGAGTTGTGGTGGCTTGGGGAACAAAAAAGGGACGAAGGAAACAAGAACGGTATGGGTATTGTCCAACACTCTGGAATTGGACGAGTGGGAGTTTGGCAATTGTCACTTTTGTGTACGTCTAGGGGGGGCCGGATGCACAACTTTTAGGTAGATCGCGGGCCGGGGTGGATGGTGGTCCAGAGCGACGGCCAGACGCGTCTTCGGGCGCGACTTTACGCGACGAATGCACGTCTCAGTGACGGACCCGCAATCAATTAAGCCAGCCGGCTGGCCAGGGGACCGGGGTGGGTGCATCGAGGGCGCTTCCATTGGGGAATTAGGTAAGCTTGTTCCAGTCTCGGACCTGAGCTTCAGTGTCATCTTGAATGTGATCGATCAAGTGTAACGGAGATTAGGTCTCAATTGAAGTCGAATAAGTTCTTAGGCTTTGCTATTTCCAAGGCGACTCATGTCTCTTCATCAACGTGTCAAAATCAGATACACAAAATAACTGCAATCCAAAGCCATTAACTCAATCGCGTGGGGTGCCTCTGTCTCCCACATAGACGCACAGACCATCTCAGCCCAGAAATCCGTGGACGTCATCTCAGACCACGAACAGATTTTGAGTGAGTGTGAGAAGCTTAAGTGAAAGGTCGCACCGTGTGAGCCAAACCCAATACGCAACAATGGCGCAAGAAACACCAGAGCCCGTCAGCATCCCAGACCCCCGAAAGGACGGAAAAGAGGGAAAGAAGCTGTACCTCTGGTCGAGGTCAACCCAAGGGCCCGTGGGCGAGGGCGCACCCGGCTCAGAGACATCACCATCACCATCACCATCACCACCGACGACAGCAGCAGCGGCGGCAGCGGCAGCAGCAGCATCGAAGCCCGACCCCAAGGATTTCCAGGCCAACTTCCCCGTGCAGGAGGGCGCCGCTGCCGCGCAGAAGCCCACCACGGCCTGGGAGGTCGTCAAGAACATCAAGTCGGAGGATTTCACAACGTTCGCGCAGGCGCCTTGCGCGAGGGACGGCTTGCTCACGGGTATCGCGGCGGGATTCGTCGTGGGCGGGTTGAGATTGGTCTTTAAGGGTAATGCTCCCCTTTCTCTAACGTTTCATGGCGCATCGGTAAGACGCATATGAGCTAGAGCTGACGCATATCTCATAGGCACCATTGGCAAGGCCTCAAACTGGGCCGTTGGCAGCTTCCTGCTCGGTGCGGCCGGCCGCCATGAGTACTGCCAGTACGAGCGCCTCCAGGAGCGCATCAGGATGAAGAGGACGGTCGAGGTCTACCAGGAGACCATGGCCGAGAAGCGCCGCAAGGAGGCCGCGGCGGCGCTGGAGCAGAAGAAGTCCGAGGAGGTCGCAAAGGCTAGCCAGAAGGCTTGGTATAAGTTCTGGTGAGAAAGCAAAAAACACACGTCAGCCCCCATCTTTGGAGAATCTCTTTCATGTCCCTCCGTGTACGAATATACCTTCTGTTATGCACAGAAGGCGTCGGTGGCATTGGGCACGATGCATGCGTCGTGATAGGAAGATGTAAGCTTTGTATCATCTCAAGTCCATTTCGTGTTTGGGGTATAAAAGAAAGACTATATCAATGTCGTCCACCCAGACTCCCTTGCTTGCTAGTAGCAAAATCGCAGTGGCGCTTCTCCTGCGTCGATGAAAAAAAGATACCAGACTGGTCATCGTCTAATGACAGCGGTACACCCAAAAGCCAAGTAGCGAATACCTCAAATGCAAGCCATGTCGTCGCCGCCCACGCCTGTGCCAGAAGAACAAAACCACGTAAACGCCCATAAACACCAGCCTTCGTCCGAGCCATACATGCCAGCCAAAAGTAAAGACTTCTCCAGCACAACCCAACCGGCTCATCCATTCGTCACAATCGTATTCGGCTCCGAGTCGAACCGCACCTTGCGTACGCCGCTTCCGGAAGCCGGCTTCGTGTCAATCTTGACCCCCAAGCCCGCGCCGCTGCCGCGTCGGCGCTGACTCCGCCGGGCTCTCGCCTCGCTCTCCTCCCGCTTCTTGTACTCGGCCAGCTGCAGCCGCCGCTTCTGCGTGCGCGCGTACGCCATCGCCGCCGTTGGCATGAACCCGACCCCGTTGATTCCCGTGCCGTCGTCGTCCTCATCGTCCGGGTCGTAGATTGTAATCTCCTCCTCCTTCCACGTAAGCGCCGCCCTGACGGGGTCCACAATCTGCATCTCCTCGTCCTCGTCTCGTGGCGCTGCCTCCGCGGCGTTCTTGCCCTTGCGGCCTTTGAGGGGCGGTGTGCCGGCTCGTCTGCGTCCTCTAGCCTTTGCGTCTTGTAGCCGGTTGAAGAAGGTTTGTGGTCGTTGCAGGCCAGGCGCGGCCGCCGTACTCGTAGTGGTAGCCGTTGTGCAGGCGGGGGAAATCTCCGCAGCAGCCGCTGCCTCAGGCGCGGCCACGCTCACACTCGTCGGGGCGAGGCCCGGGTCACTTCTGACCCCGGGGTCCGGAACCGCGACCGGCTCGTCCTCATCGGCATCCTTCATTTCCAGCTCGGGTATCTTGGCTCTCTTGCGGCTCGCAAAGGGGTCGTCGTCGTAGGCTCCGTCGCCGCTGTCACCCAGGTCGCGAGTCGGGTCGTAGGGGCCCTGGCGCTGAGGTTGTTGGCTACTGCCCTGTTGCTGGGCTACCCCGCCCCCACCACTACCACCACCACCACCGCTGAGCGCCAAACCACGGAACTTGTGCACCACCTTGCTGCGCGGGCTCGCGCTCCCATCCTCGTCGCTCTTAGCATCCGGGAGCTGGAAGGAGAACTTGGCTGTGGTGTAGATGGGCGACAGCGGAGGGGCCTCCTCGTCTCTCTTGCGCTTTGGCGTCGCCGTCGGGGTCGGGAAGGCGTCTGTCATGATTGATGGATCGCCCCGTCTGGGCGGTGTTGAAATGGGCGTCTGACTCGCCGGGGTTATTCGAAAGTTGTCAGTTTGAAGAATGCAGGGCGTGGCGGTCGCCGTGAGTCTTGAACCGCCTAGCCTGTGGAGAGGTTTATTTTCGACCAGGGATATCTCGTGTGTAGAAGAGGAAAGCCGCAGTCGGTGAGGGAGTTGTCGAGAGGTTGAAATTGGCGTTCGTTGAGTACGTCCGGCAGTTACACTTCGGGGCGATCCTTCCTTGGAGGTTGGCAGTCCCTGCGCTAACCGTTGCGTTGGCGCGATAAGCAGCCAAAAGACGCTAAGATAAAGCTAGCGCCCCTCTGTGAGCTGCGCACCCTGCGAGAGCTCGTCTTCGTCCCATCTTTTATGCTTTCATCTCCATCATCAGATCAGTCACATCGGCTATTTTTTCATGGCACACGGGCGTGTAACTCATGAGCCAAATCAGGCGCTTACGAATTCTCATCCGCAGGCCCAAGCATCAGGGAAACTCATCCAGGTCATGCACGATCACGATAGCGTCTGGCGGATGATTACGAGGCCAATACGTTGATATCATTACTTTACTCCTCAATCCTCATCAAGCTTCACATCCAGCACCCGCTCAGTCGCTCCAGGCCTTGTACACGATGCGCGTTCCATAAGTCTCGCCCTTCTTCAGCAACATCTGGCCCTTCCACCCGTCCACGTTGATCGCATTCACCCACCGGCTTGGCTCCACGCAGAACCCACTCCTCTTGCCCCTCGCCGGCGCGCCCTCGACGGCAGGCACATCGATGCCCTCGCCCGTGTAGAACTGGAAAGCGGGCTCCGTGCTGAGGACCTCGAGGTTGACGCCGTTCTTGGGGTGCTTCGCGTGCACGTGCAGCTTCAGCGGCTCCTTGCGCGTGTCGATGGGCACGGAGTCGGGCTTCTCGTTGACGATGAAGCAGTCGTCGACCGCGGGGCCGTCGACGCCGAGCTCGAAGGCCTTGCCGCCCTCGATGCCGGGGAACGGCGCGGGGCCGCCGGTCGGGATGCCGTTCTCGCGGGGCAGGTAGGCGTTGGTCGCCAGCGTGGCGATGGTGCCGGCAAAGGTGTCGTCGCCCGTGAGGTTGAAGTAGGAGTGGTTCGTCATGTTGATGGCCGTCTCGTCGGCGCCGTCGACCAGCTTCGCCTCGTACTCCATGCCCAGTACCGAAACCTCCTTGCCGTCGACTTCCTGGGTGCCGGCGGTGTAGATCACGGTGGCCTTGACGGTGCCGGGGAAACCCTCGTCGCCGTCCTTGCTGGTGAGCGAGAACTCGACGCTCTCGCCGCCCTTGAGACCCTCGACGCCGGGGATCTCGCGGGTGCCGACGGGCTTGGGGCCCTCCCACACACGCTTGCTCCAGGGTTTGTTGCCGCCGTGCAGGTTGTTGGCGCCGTCGTTGGCGGCGAGCTTGTAGGTCTGGCCGCCGTTGAGCGACTTGAGCTGTGCGTTCTCCAAGCGGTTCGCGACGCGGCCGACAGTGACGCCAAAGTAAGGCGAGTTGTGCTTCTCGTAGAGCTCCTGGGTCGGGAAGCCCTGGACGATGTTGGTTCCCTTGACCTTGAAGGACTGGAGGATGGCGCCCAGGGGCAAGAACTCGAAAGGAGCGTCAGTCATTGTTACGGATGTAGGTGATGAGGTCGTGAGTGAGAGGCAATGGGGAATCCGATCCCAGTGTTTGGGTCACGAACTGCCGGATTCAGGTAATGTTTACGACGTGTCCAGGTGAAATCACGCAACGCGGTAGAGGGGATGTGTCTTTTAAGTGTCGCAAAGCTGCCTTGCTTCACTGGGCAACGCGACGAGAGTTGCAATTCAGGCTATTATTGCCTGTGTTGCGCTTGCAGGCGGATGCAGTGGGGTGGTTGGACGAGGATTGGAGGGGGAAAGTGCTGAAGAGAAATGACGGCGTCGGCGGGGCACTTGCTCGTGGCGGGGTAAATTGGAGACACAGGCATGGGCACTCGCCCGCCCAAGCTTCCCCTCTCGTTGCTCGTACTGCTTCTCACCTCACGCAACGACGCCAAATCGGCTCCCGTCAAGCCCCTAGCTCCGTCTCCAGCGGCCATGCTGACGTCTGACTGGCGCGTTTAAACAGCCCAAAAGCAGCTCTGAGCCGTCGGAACCAGTTGTTGTGACAGATGGAAGAGCAGACGTACCTGGCCCTTGAGAGGTTCGCTTCAAGTGCGGATTCCCACCAGACTGGATATCGGCTCTGGCCGCAGGGAACTTGCCAAGAGTCAGAGAGGACCTCCAATCAGAAACCAAATTCGCTGGATAAAAGCTACGTGTGCCGGGGTTCTTAACGGCATCCGACTCCATATTCATTACCGCCTCGGCCGACATTCCGCGATGACCCCCAAACATCATGACAATGCGTGCGCCAATGGTATATAGTACAGTACGACCTGCAGCAAGTGCAGTCAGCCAAATCATGCTCCGAGTCCATAAGAAAATGCTCCTCTGTCCGAGTGCCGGTGATCAATCCGACTCTTCATCGTCGTCGCCGAGGAACGCCAGGTCCGCACGCGCCTTGCCACGGGCACGCGACGACACAACTGCCTCTTCCTCTTCATCATCGTCACCTTCCTCGTCCTTCTCCTTCTCCTCGCCGGAGAGCTCTGGTTCCACAATTTTCTTCGCCGGCTGACCGCGCGCCTTGCTCCTTGACGATCGGCCACCAGCGCCCCAGTTCTCATTCATTTCCTGCACCGCCTCCAAATCGGCCTCAAGCTCTCTGCGCTCCTTGATCTCCCGAGCTCTAGCTTCTGAAAAGCGGCCGTCCATGCCAATGTCCTTCAGCATGCCTCGGA
Organism: Colletotrichum gloeosporioides; assembly: GCF_011800055.1. Lineage (NCBI taxonomy): Eukaryota > Fungi > Ascomycota > Sordariomycetes > Glomerellales > Glomerellaceae > Colletotrichum > Colletotrichum gloeosporioides. The sequence goes on from NW_025544686.1 coordinate 19,844, forward strand.
GATGCTTGATCTTCGCCTTTGAATTGTCGCCGTATTGCTTCAGCTCGAAGCCCCAAATCTTGCGAATGCCGCACTTGACTAATTGAGACTGCAGCTTCTTGATTTCAGCGTCGTCCGGGTTCTCCGGCGCGGCTGCCTTCTTCTCCTTCTTTTCCTTCTTCTCCTTTGGCGCTTTAGGAGCACCGGCTTCCTTCTTCTTGCGCTTCGGCTTTGGCGGCTCGTCTATAACATCGGATAGTTCGCTGGTCGTGTCATCATCGAGCGTCGGGTGTTCCTCCTTCTTCTCGTTGGCAGCTTCCGGCTTCTCGGCAGGTTCATCATCTTTAGCTTCGACAGGTGACTTCTCCTTGGCCGGTGCCTTGGGAGAAGCCTCGGGCTTCTCATCTTCTGCCTCATCCTTGTCACCCCCGGCCTTGTCATCGTCACTCTCGGGTGGGGTTGACAACGCATCCGAGTCGCTGTCTTCGACCTTTTCAGCCTTTTTTGCGCGTCCGTTCTTGGCTTTGGAGGGTTTCGCTTTGACGGGACTCGGCTCCTCATCAGAATCGACAGTGGCGCGCGACTTCTTGCGCGGGGCGGCCTTCTTCTTGGCCTTCGGCCTCTCGACCTCCGACTCATCGTCCTCGGGTTCCTCCTCTTTGGCGGCGGATGCACGCTTCCTGCGCTTCGCTGGCGGGGACGCTGCAGCCGACTGGCGTTTTCCCTTTTTGGGTTTCGCGACGACTTCTTCCTCGGGTTCCGGGGAGCCGGGTCCGGCGAGTAGTTCGTTCTGCCACGAGGGTCGTCAGCTGCTGTAGATCGCAAGAGCACTTGCGCGCGCCCTGCCACTTACAGCGAGTTCCTTGATCAGCTTCTTGCTCTTGTCCTTCCATTCGCCTGTAGAAAAGAATCCATCCTCAAGATCGAGGTCGCTTTCGACGCGTTTGCGGATGGTGTTCACGGTAAGCTCATCCTTGTCGGACTCGAAGACCTCACGGACGGTCTTGAGAAGCTCCGTCTCGATCTTCTTGTCTGAGGGAGCCATTGCCTAGCGTGACAGGGATAGGCGACGGAATGTTTCCCGTTTGTTCGAACAGAGAAGCTCACAGGTACTGGATTAATGAACGTGGGGTTGATACAAGTGTTCCGGCAGAGCTCGAGCAGCTCTTCGCGGTTGTCGTCGCGTCGCAGAGAAACAAAGCCGGCGCGCTTGCCCGCATCTCAATTGAAACCGGGGAGCAGCTGCGACTGGCTTGGACCGAAGTGGGGCTCAAGTCACCCGGCGTTGGTCTGAGCTTCTCGCTACGTACCTGAAGCTCTGGAAGCAGCGATGGGAATGATTCCAGGTAATTAATGGAGGAAACCTTGAGCGCTTCCAGCATGATGAAAATGTATTCTTGATATTATCCATCTTCTGTGCCCCCATACAGTGAAAATATGTTGTTACATGCCTTTTGCTTGTTTTCAAGGGCAATGACGGGGATGCACCATCAGGTTGGCTTGAAAGAATACAAGCAGTCGAAGATGATCAATTGAAATCATTTAAGAATATCCGTCTGGTCAGAATATGAGGAATTGTGAGGGACTAAAATCTACCAACGAAGCAAATCGGCACAACCATGACCGGTGCGAGGGTCAATTCGGGCCGGGAACTAAAGCAGCCCGCCCAAGGAAGTTTTGGTCCGGATTCCCGGGGAGAAAATGGGCCCTTCGATGCCAGCCTGCGGTCGCCCAACGGAGACCTTGTGGGCTGGATGATTGGGTTGGAGCGCTCTTTGGGCTTCTGGCGCCCGTAATTGGCCAGAAAGACAGGTTGAACGTTGAAAGGTCGCTCAGGTGCCGGGGCGGAAGCTCCTTTTGAGGGCCTCTGCAACTTGTATCAACCTGGTAACACCTTTCTGGCTGGAGCCGTTTCCTTGGATGCGGACTACGGTTCACAAATGACGGCACGCTTGCGTTATGTTTGGGGGGCCCGACAGGCCAGGGTTCACCTGTCAGACATGAGGCTCGCTTGTTGAAGATTTCCTGTCATTGGCGCAGTGGATGGAAGGAAAAATTCAGAGGCATCGTGAACATTCTGTGTTCTATCGCCGATGTGGTGCCCACTTCCTCGGCGCCGGGCTCTCCACCGTCGGGCGGGTATCGTCGAGGTCCTGGAAGTACCGGTACCTGATTTGTTCACTCTCCCTTTCGAGGCATTGGGCCTTTTCTGGGTCGTTGCAGTCGGGCGGCTGAGGAGGTCCGGCTCAACGGCCCTGCAGATTTATATCGCTCACCATGAGCTCGGCGTGGTTCCCTAATTGTCCGGTAACCTCCTCGGTAAGACGAGCAAATGGGCATCTCAAGGTGGCCAAAGAGAGCAGATGCATATGCCGGAGGAGGACGGAATGGCTGGAGGGGTCCAGAACGGGCTGCGATTAAATCAGCGTAAAAAATGACAGAGACCTGGGAAGCAGTGACAGACCGGAATTTGGGCCCAGGACTAACACGACATGGGTCCACGCCAAAATTACGTAGATGGCACCTCAGTAACGCCAGGCCCCGGGTTAGTTGGTCAACAACTTTAGGCACAGGTAAGCTAATCTGCAGTTTGGCCGCGTAAAACATTCCTCTGAGAGTCTCGCCGACGACTTTACCTACGAACATAAGGTGGGTAGCTGTTCCTGTACGTACATCGCCTGCTTTGCCCAACCTACCCAGCAAACCAAACGAAGCAAGTGGGTACCCCCGTTGTCCTTGCCTCCCGTCCCTCCTCTTCAACACCCTCAAAACCCAAGGCACTTTGTCACCTCTCACCGCACACCTCGCACCTCCCGTTCTCTCCTACTTCCACCCTGGCTCGGCCCAGTCAGTTCGAAGCTCCGTCACTTCAGTCAACAAACGGGTAATTGGACGTTACGAAAGCACGTTAGCCAACCACCGACTAGCCGCCCTGTTCCGCCTCTTTCCATCCAGCCATCCATCCCAAGCCTCTTTTATTCTTTTCCTTTCCTCTCAGACGAAGACATCCACCACGTTGTATTGCACTTGTTGTGCTTGCTTGTGTCACCCTCCACGCACTCGGTGTTCTCCTGGGATTCGGGCAGCCCGATCACTGTTGTTCTCTCCATCTACATACCGCTGTCTCCTCCCGCTCCTTGCTTGCTTCATTCACGGCTCCGGCTTGAGCAAGCGAATCACCCCCCAAAAAACAGCTCCCCACCAGCAACAAAGCTAGGTAGGTAAGCTTGCATCTATCCCTGGCTCACAATTCCATCGCTTTTGGATTACAGCGATAAACACCCTGGCTTCTTATTGCGTCGCTTGCACATCAGGTACCTCATAGTGCAGGACACCAGCCGAACCTACATTTACCCCTCCATTCCCCCGCAAGCTCATCCCAGCCTGACAACGACTCAGCTAACACCTTTCCCACCGCCACAGGACCACTAAGCTAGCTGCTGCTGCTCCCCAAATTCCCACCCGAACGAAGGAACCCACGATTTTCTTTACTTTCCACCTTTCAACTCGAACGCACCGCCGGGCAACCCATTTCCACCATGCCTGCGCTCGTCGACGATGACACCGCCCCCGGGCGCCTGTTGCTCCTCTCCAACCGATTGCCTATCACCATCAAGCGCTCCGACGATGGCAGCTATTCCTTCTCCATGTCCTCTGGTGGTCTCGTCACCGGTCTCAGTGGACTGTCAAAAACCACAAGCTTCCAATGGTACGGCTGGCCGGGCCTCGAGGTCCCCGAAAACGAGATCGCCGGCATGAAGCAGCGTCTCAAGGACGAATACGATGCCCATCCCGTCTTCATTGACGATGAGCTTGCCGACAAGCATTACAACGGCTTCTCCAGTGCGGACAATCCTCCCGACTCTGCCTTCTGCAACAGTGAAACTGACAATACGCTCTGCAGACTCCATCCTCTGGCCCCTCTTCCACTACCACCCCGGTGAAATCACATTCGACGAGAGTGCATGGAGCGCATACCGCGAAGTCAACCGCCTGTTTGCCAAAGCCGTTGTGAACGATGTTCAGGATGGCGACCTGATTTGGGTCCACGACTACCATCTCATGCTCCTCCCCGAGATGCTGCGCGAGGAGATTGGGGACTCCAAGAAGAACGTCAAGATTGGCTTCTTCTTGCACACCCCCTTCCCATCTTCCGAGATCTACCGCATCCTCCCCGTCCGCGAGGCGCTCTTGACGGGTGTTCTTGACTGTGATCTCATCGGATTCCACACATACGACTACGCTCGCCACTTCTTGAGCAGTTGCTCTCGCATCCTGTAGGTTCACATCTGAGACTTACAGCAAAGAATTGTAACTAACATTACCCAGCGGAACCCCAACAACCCCTAACGGCGTCGACTACAACGGCAAATTCGTCACCGTCGGCGCATTCCCCATTGGTATTGATCCCGAGAAATTCGTTGAAGGTCTGAAGAAGCCAAAGGTCCAGGAGCGCATCGATGCGCTCAAGCGCAAGTTTAACGGCGTCAAGCTCATCGTCGGCGTTGATCGTCTTGATTATATCAAGGGCGTTCCCCAGAAGCTCCATGCACTGGAGGTCTTCCTGACAGAACACCCCGAATGGATCGGCAAGATCGTGCTCGTCCAGGTTGCCGTGCCCTCACGTCAGGATGTCGAAGAATACCAGAACCTCCGCGCTGTCGTCAACGAGTTGGTCGGTCGGATCAACGGAAAGTTTGGCACAATCGAGTTTATGCCCATCCACTTCCTTCACCAGAGCGTCTCCTTCGACGAGCTCACCGCTCTGTACGCCGTCTCAGATGTCTGCCTCGTCTCTTCAACGCGCGACGGCATGAACCTGGTCTCGTACGAATACATTGCGACTCAGCGCGAACGTCACGGTGTCATGATTCTATCCGAGTTCACTGGAGCAGCCCAATCTCTCAACGGCTCCCTCATCGTGAACCCGTGGAACACGGAGGAGCTCGCAAACGCCATCCACGACGCCGTCACCATGTCTCCCGAACAGCGCGAGACCAACTACCGCAAACTCGAGCGCTACGTCTTCAAGTACACCTCCTCATGGTGGGGCCAGTCCTTCGTCGCCGAAATGACCCGCCTATCTCAGGAAACAACCCAACAGAAGACCCTGAGAAACATTAGCGGCAACGTCGTCGGTCAGGTCAGCAAGGCTTTACAAAGCGCCGTCGAGGGCGTCCAGAACCTGACAGTCAAGGATGGCGAGGAGAGCAAGCAGGAGAAGCAGGAAGCGTAACGGGCCGCTATAGGCGGCACATTTGACGAAAGCATGATGAAGCAAAGAAGAAACACATACATACCCCAACCTCGCAAACCACACACACCCAGCAAATACTCCTCAAGCCGAAGCATAGCTGTTTGGGAAATGTTAGCACATGAGCGAGGCGAAATCACCAGTTAACGTCAGGTTGGGCAGAGGGCATTGAGCCAAGCGGAGTTTGTTTTTTACGGGATTTTCCCTCTCATGCGATCATGGTATGGAGAGGGTATTGGGGAGTGTCAGACAACACAGGAACAATGTCTCTCTTGTCCCATTTGTATTTTCGAGTTTATGTTGGTTTAGCATTAGACTATCTACCTACTAAAGGAACGGTTTTAACCGATGCAGCTGAAGTAGAGTCGTGAGACCTACGCCTCCCAAACCCAAGACGTCAGTAAAGGTAACTTGCACGAAACAACGGCAATCACCATGAGCAAATTAGATAACAACGACAATTAGCGGGGAATTGTCTCACGTAATTGAATTTCTGATGTCAAGAGGTATCTAAAGGGGTAAAGTGACTCTCTCATGTGAGCACTCGAGAGAGACACAAAGAATAGAAGCATGCGAAAGGGCTGCAATTGAATGGTAAAAAATAAAAAAAAGACACACGTCCGTGCCTTGGAAGGGGGTTGGTGGTGCTGTAAATCCATTTCCGGGGAAAACGCCCGTCGTCGTGAAAAAGAGACGTTCCAACATCAATGCGTACACACAAGTTTGAGAAACAACGCAGATTGTGGATGCATCCACACACAAGATCTGCGGTAAATCAGTAAGGCGAGTCGACGATGTCGTCCTTGCCCAGCTTGTACCGGCTGCTCTGCGGGGTTCCGATGCGGCCCGAGTCTCTGCTGCGTCCTCCGCCCATGCTCAGCCTGGCCCATCCGGGGCCGGCGATGCTCTCGCGCGTGGGGCGCTTGAGGCCCTGCTTGCCGACCATGTTGACCTCGTTGGGCAGTGCGACGATGACGTTCTTATCGGAGCCGAACTTGAAGTCGTCGGCCTTGACCTCCTCAGCGTAGCGCTTGATGAGGTAGGGCGCCTTGGCGCCACGGAGGACCTTCTTGAGGTTCCACTCGACAATGTACGGTCCCGTGGCCGTGATGATGCTCTTCTCCTCTGCGTCCGTGCCTGTGTTAAAGCGCGCGGGGGTGAAGGAGACGGGTTTTCCGGTCTCGTGAGCGAACTGGGCCACGTGCTCGGGAGTAAGAGCAAGACGGCGCGGCTGAGGCTTGGAGTCGGCAGCGAAGGACTTCTCAAAGCCGAGCTTGCCCTCATTTTTGCCTGACTTCTGCATGGCGTCGATCAAGAGGATGTAGGTCCTGCAGGTGGCAAGGATCCAGCGACCGTCGGCGGAGACGTCAAGGCCGATGATGGCCTCACCCAGGGCGGGGATGTGCGTCTTGGCGTTGATGCCCAGGCGGTCGAACAGGCGAACGTCTCCCTTGTTGGACGCAACGGCGATGTAGCCCTTCTCCGTCGTGGAGATGGCAGAGAAGTCGTTCTTGGAGGCGTACTGCTTGAGTTGGGAGTCGACAAGCTTCGTGCCGGATAGACGGGGGTCGACACGGTAGAGTGCGTTCTTGGAGATACCCAGGAAGGTCGGCTCGTGCGTCATTTGGGCGTACTTGTTCTCCGGCGCGAAGTTCAAGACGGGGATGTCCTCGTGAACGTTCCACTCGTCGACGACCTTGCCGTACTCCAGATCCATGCGGTAAAGCTTGTTGGGGTCCGTCTCATTCTGCAAAATCATGTTGCGGTCCTCGTTGTGAAGCATGACCTTCTTGGGACTGAACAATGTGCCCTTCGGCGTCTCGACCTTGGAGATATTGGTCGAAAACTCAAGATTATTGTTGGGGGTGTGCTTGAAGACACCGATCTTGGATCCGCGAACGACAAATGATCGGTCGTGCTTGTAGCCAACAGCAAGCTGTGAGTTAACGTTGCCATCCTCATCCTTGGTAGCGACGTCATCCTCCTCCTCATCGCTATCGTAGTGCTCGCTGCGCTGGGCATCATCCTCGGCGTCCTCGTAATCCTCTTCCTCCTCCTCTTCTTCCTCGGGGGTATCTTCCATCGTTAGGTCGTTGAAGGCATCCGTAATGTACTCCTGCTCCCTCTCCTTGATCTTCTCCCACTTGGTCTCGTTCAATTGCTCCCACAAGGCACGGAGGAGAGCGTCTTGAAACCGCTCCAAAGTTGGCTGATCTTTGAAACGAAGAAGCCAAGAGTAAGCCGACCCATCAGGGGAGAACTGGTTGAAAATGAAGGACAGAAATTCGAAGTTGAAGACGGGGTTGATATCGGCTACGATGGGAATGCCGAGCCACGCGCGGTCCTCGCTCTCGACCTGCAGCCAGTACTCCCACTTGCCGACCTCCGTGACAGTGGCAGTGACAGCCGCATCTTGCTGAACAAACGAGCCTGAGGGGAAGTCGAAGAAGTGCAACTCCGCCTTCTCGGCAGCGTAAGTGCTGAGGGCCTCAGGAGCCTCGGCAGACTTGGGCGGGGCCGTGTCCTTCTTCTTCTCAGGCATGGTAGGCGTCTTGACGGGCGTCTGCTCTCGTCGGGCGGGGGTGTTCGCGGCCTGAGGCGGGGTCTGGGGCACAAACAAGCCGTCGGAAGAGTCGATCGAGCGTGTCAGCGTCGGGCTGTGAATGGGGCTCGCAGGAGGAATGGGATGCTCCTCCTCAAACTCGAACTGGTCAAGGTCTGCGTCGGAAGCGGTGGTGTGTGGCTTGCGGTACTTGCGTTCGTACTGACACTCCTTGGCAATACGGTCGAACTGGGAGACTTGGCCGGGAGAGACGACGTTATCGCAAACAAACTCGTAGACGTCGCCGGTGTCACCGCTCAAATCACGCCAGGCAAGGATCTTGTCACTTCCGTCACGAAAGTCGACTCGGAAGTGGAGTGCCTCGTCGAGCAGGAAGGTCTTCTCGTCTCTCTCGGCAGCGGCAAGTGCGTCGATCTCGGCGTCTTCTCCTTCCTCTTCAGCCAGAAGCTCAGCCTCGCCTTCCTCGTAGACTCTCTGGATGACGAGCTGGTACTGGAAGTCCTGTGCGGTGCGCCGGATGCGGGCGGCGGCGTCCTTGAAGATGAGTTCGGAGTAGCCCTTGGGCGAGAGTGGGCGGACGAGGTAGAGTTGTCCTTGGGGGAGTTCGATCAAAGACTCTTGGTTACTGGATCCGAAGATGAGCTTGCCCACTGTTGAACGAGATGCGTTAGCGAAAATGTCGTATGAAGTGTGTGTAGTGCAGATGTCGCAAATGGAAGGAAAAGTGGAAAATGTCGGCCAACCTGTTGGTCGCAAACGGTGATGACGAACAGGCCCAACCAACAAATCTCACATGGAATTTGCGGTCGCGGGACAAGAGCAAACAGAGTGGCAGAACAGACCGTTAGCAACATGTGGGTGGCGGGGTAAACTTACCGTTTCTGAGGACAAACATTTTGAGAGCTCGAGAGGGGAGGAGGGGCTCGGTTTAAGAAGGGAATCAGTCGCGGAAGCAGTTGCTTGGATTTATGATCTTCGCAAAAGCAAACGATTCCCGTCGACGTGGAATGAGAAAGAGGAGGAGAGAGCGGAAAGTGCCTGGCCTTGGCCACGAAATGAACAGAGAGAGACAGATCAGGTACTAAAGGTACGACCGGGAAGGAAAATGCGTCATAACAAAAAGGTAGCTTTCCTGGGTTTTGGGGTCACGGTCACAGCTGCTGCCACTGCTGCTGATGGAGGGGACGAGGGGTCAAAGGTGGCCTGTGGCGGTGCACGTCCCTCTTTTTTCCTCCAATTTTTCTCGCCACGGCAACCTGCGGATACGTCAGCCACAGCGGCAGGGGTGTCACGGGGACCCTTGGAAGCCGGGGGTGGGTGGCCCTGCTTGGTCTGGGCCTGGGCCCAACAGCACCTTGGAAGGCAAGTACCTACCGGCGCAAGCCGTGAGTGACACCAGCACCTTCCCGCCGTCCGGGTTCCCTCCCGTATGCTGCAGACTGCAAGAAACTTGGATCTTGCACCTGCTTGCAGCAGGCGCAGGAACTATATTGTTCTGTTTGCTGATTAAGATAGTGACCCAGCTCTCTGACACTTGATAACGCAGTTGTCATTCAGCCATGTCTTGGAGGTTTAATCCCTACCGGCCTCAAAGTCGAGATGTGACTTCCCATGAGCCTCTAAATAGTATCAGCTCACTTTTTGTTTGAGTTGAGGGGCATTTCAGCCGCTGGATGCACTCAGCTAAACAGTCAAACTCGGACTAAGCCATTTTGTTTATTTGTTACCGAGAAACACTTCGTCATCGCTCCGAGTGGTTCAGGAAGCTACAAACCGAATGTCGGGTGTCTCTTTCACAAAGTAACATTTTGATTATGAAACGAAGCTCAGAGAAGATTGAAGTCAGCCACACCTTTCCCAAGGTATATCTAATCAATATGAGATATCACCAATGAGTCGTAAAATTATCCATTCTCGTTCCTGGAAGTGCATTGGCGTATTGGATGTTACATCCCAACACCTGTCTTGATACTGTAACATGGTGCGGCTAATCACCCAAAATCAACAACAAAGAATGACCCAGACAGGAGTTATTCGAGATGAGGAATCGCTTTTACACTAGTAGTTCGTTTGGAATGAGCGCTGTAATAAACAAAAACATGACCAATTACGCCCCAACCTATGATGAAGACAGTCTACAGCTCATCAGCTACAACCGGCCCCTTTTCCGTTTGCTCAATCACCTCTTGGGCACCCTGCTCCACCTTCTCAATCATAACCGGCTCCTCCTTGACAACCTCAGTAGAGACGGCAAAGTCCTCCGCAATCAGCTTGGCAACATTCATGCCCATGAGCGCGCTAGTCTCCATGCAAGAGATGAAGCTCTCCATGCCGGAGAGGTAGTAGAGGCCATCTCTCAGGATGGGGTCCTGGAAGGTGACGCGGGGATACTCAATCGGGTAGGAGTGGAAGACGTGAGGGTGGTACCACGAAATGGGGTCGACGGCCTCGGTCTTCTCCTGGGAGACGATGGTCTCGGGGACCTTTACTCCGAGAAGCTGCGAGAGGAACTCAGCGGTGACCTGCTTAGGAGAAAAGATCTTGTAAATGAACTCGTCCTTGAGGGTTTCCGGGTTCGTGGCCGTTCTCAGGGTGCTGATAGAGTAGAAGCCAGCCTTACCGGCACCCTCAGCTCCGGCCTTGGCCTCGTCGGCGGGGTTGAGAGTCGTGAGGACCGTGTCGGGCGCCTTGGACCCGGGCTCCATGCCAAAGTACTCGGGCGATAGACGGAACGGAGAAGCGAACAGTGTGACGTGGAGCTTGACGTAAGGGATCTCGTCGATTTTGTGCTGGAACAAGTCCTCCGCAACGCTGATGTCGCTGTATTGCCAAGGGGTGGCAATGACGACATTGTCGAAGGCGACGGGGTATTGATCCGCCTCGACACCAGCATCTGCGTGAGAGTCCTTGGCCGAAATAAAGTACTTGGAGCTTGTAGGGCCAGTCTTGACCTCCATGGAGGTTACGGTAGTGTTGCGGTTCACAGTCGCGTTGGTCTTCTGCAGCATGGTGTCGAAGATTTGCCAGTTGCCACCGATGACTTGCTTGGCACCCTCAGGCGCCATGGACACCATGGTCTCCAGTCCGTGGATGTACTTCAGGTTGGAAGCATAGTTGACGCGAGTTGCAGCTTGGATGATGTGGTCGGAGAACAGCTCGCCAATCTACGTCAGGTGAGCGAGCGATCTAGTCTGGTACGTATGATGACTTACATCGTTGTTGGCGAGGAACTCCTTTCCAGTGACCGAGGTTGCCTTAAGCAGGTCCAGCTCAAAGGCCCTTTGGGTGAGAGAGCGGAATGGGAAGTGAGGCGCCTCATACAACTGCAGGAAGGTATCAACGGTAGACTGGACGAGCTTCTGCGCCTTGTAGGGAGCCAAGCCGTACTTCCAAAAGAGCTTGGCCAGATTCCACCATTGCCAGGAGCTGTCGTCCTGGGTGTACACAAATTGCTCGCCGTCCCAAATGCCCAGGAAGCCGTCACTGCCGGACTCGGGCTCCTTGAGGGGAAGGCCGAACCGCCTGCTAGCATTGTAGAGAATCTGGTTGGCCTCGATGAAGATGGACGCGCCCAGCTCAACTTGCTCAAGAGGGTTATCGTAAGCTTCAACCGTCAAAGTCCGACCGCCAATGTGGTTGGTCTTCTCAAACACGGTGATGTTCACTTCAATGCCGTCTGCCTCGGCATACTGTTGCAGGTAGTAAGCGGCAGCAGAGCCACCCGCGCCAGCTCCTGGACGAGGATTAGTCGCTACATTTTACAAAGAATCCAAATACTATTGAGGCCGGCAGTGCCTACGAACCAATGATGGCGACTTGCTTGACATTGCTGTCAAAGGCGACGATCTCGACCTCTGTCTCGGTCGCGGGCACGCCAGTTCCCGTCAAGCTGAGCGCGGAGAGCACAGCTGAGAGCTTGGACCCCCACATGATGTATTGTTGGATTATCAGGCAATCTCAAGCTTTAGAAGGATTATATGAAACAGCAAAAGCAAAGAGTGATGAAGAATTGAAGGGAGATAGATGCGAGATCTCAATACATGTTTTTGGGGGATGAAGAGGATGAAAGGGGAAGCATGAACGAGATTCGTAATTCGTACTCCCCGGGAGTTCCCCCAAATGAATTAAACTCTGGGTGAGTAAACAAACCGCCGCTTTATTGGTGTTACTCCTGTGGCTCTGCTCCCTGCCGGACCGGGGTGATGCGTGTTCAGGGGAAGCGGAGGTCGATATGGGGCATCTTTCCGTGCGAAAACAGAACAATTCGTAAGTTGCCCTTCACCGACGATTTTCCAGACGGACTTGGTTTGACAGAGCTCTGTCTCTGAGAAAGGCTGTACCGGCGATGAAGCTCTTCCAAGCTTCTGATAAAGCAGCGGCTCACAGCTCAGTGGCAGAGAGAGTAGAGGTTTCACTCGGGTGGTCCCCCAAGACCCCCAAAGTCCCTGCTCCTGCCTGCTGTGCTGCAGTAATCGGCCACCCACTAACGACGCACAGACCATAGAATATGCCGTCAGTATTTGCTGACACATGTAGACTCCTTTAGATGCATGCCCCTCAAAGATTGATTGGGCATATGCAGCTAAGAAGAAGTCGCGCCAACGAGAAAGCACTCAGGCACCGAGCCAGCACCTTCCACCGCTGGCTGACCGCCTGCCACCTCAAGGCAGAAAAAAAGTCACCACCAGAGTCCCGCATCTGAAGCTCCCCGGACCAGGCCAGGTCAACCCTCGAGAACACTCCACGTCAGGTCGCTAATCCAATAACCTCACCGATCGATACCCCCCTCACGAGCCTCTCGACGACCTCCAGCCATCATGTCTGCGGCCCAACTGCTCAACCCCAAGGCCGAATCCAGGGTGCGCATTGCCCTTTTTCTGCCGGGCCTTGTTTGTGTTGCTAATCAGCCAAGTAGCGGCGGGGTGAAGCCCTGAAGGTCAACATCAGCGCTGGTGAAGGCCTGCAGGATGTCCTCAAGTCCAACCTCGGCCCTCTGGGCACCATCAAGATGTACGACACCAAAGAATCTTTCTTGTTGCTATAATGTTTGCTAATATCTCCCAGGCTTGTTGACGGTTCCGGCCAAGTGCGACATACCGCCCCTCCTTAACCCCTGGACCGCTGCTAATGCGCGCCGAACAGATCAAGTTGACAAAAGATGGAAATGTTCTCCTCAGGGAGATGCAAATACAGAACCCCACCGCCGTCATGATTGCGCGAGCTGCGACTGCCCAGGACGATATCTGTGGTGATGGTACGACGTCGGCCGTTTTGTTGATCGGTGAGCTTTTGAAGCAGGCGGATCGCTACATCTCGGAAGGACTGCACCCTAGAATTATCACGGATGGTTTCGAGATTGCAAAGAACGAGGCCCTGAAGGTGCGTCATTCACAGATGGCACGACGCAGAGAATGCGGAACTGACTGGATATACAGTTCCTCGATGGCTTCAAGCTCGCCAAGGAGGTCGACCGCGAGTTGCTCCTTTCCGTCGCCCGCACATCGCTGTCCACGAAGCTCAACTCTAGCCTCGCTGCCAAGCTCACCCCCGATATCGTGGACGCCGTGCTCGCCATCTACCAGGCCCCCGCCAAGCCCGACTTGCACATGGTTGAGATTATGAAGATGCAGCACCGTACCGCCTCCGACACCCAGCTTATCAAGGGTCTGGCTCTGGACCACGGCGCCCGCCACCCCGACATGCCGAAGCGCGTCGAGAACGCCTACATCCTGACGATGAACGTGAGCTTGGAGTACGAGAAGACCGAGATTAACTCTGGATTCTTCTACTCTAGCGCGGAGCAAAGGGACAAGCTGGTGGAGAGCGAGCGCCGATTCGTCGACGCCAAGCTGAAGAAGATTGTCGAGCTCAAGAAGGAGGTTTGCGGGAACGACCCCAACAAGAACTTTGTTATCATCAACCAGAAGGGTATCGACCCCCTGTCTCTGGACGTCCTGGCCAAGAACGGCATCCTTGCTCTGCGTCGCGCCAAGAGGAGAAACATGGAGAGACTGCAGCTCATCTGCGGTGGTGTTGCACAGAACAGTGTCGAGGACCTGTCACCCGATGTCCTCGGATGGGCCGGTCTCGTCTACGAGCAGACCTTGGGCGAGGAGAAGTACACCTTTATCGAGGAGGTCAAGGACCCCAAGTCCGTCACCCTTCTCATCAAGGGCCCCAACGCACACACCATTACCCAAGTTACCGATGCCGTCCGTGACGGTCTGCGCAGCGTCTACAACATGATTGTTGACAAGAGCGTTGTACCCGGTGCCGGCGCTTTCCAGGTGGCCTGCGCGGCGCACCTGAAGAGCGATGCCTTCTCCAAGACGGTGAAGGGCAAGGCTAAGTGGGGTGTTGAGGCATTCGCCGATGCTCTGCTCATCATTCCCAAGACCCTGGCTGCCAACGCTGGTCTCGACATCCAGGATGCCCGTAAGTATTTCTGTCTGTCTGTTATTACGCTTGAACTGACACATTGCAGTCGCTGCCATGCAAGATGAGCACGCCGATGGCAACGTTGTGGGTTTGGACCTCGCAACGGGTGAGCCGATGGACCCCGAGCTTGAGGGAATCTTCGACTCTTTCAGAGTGCTGAGAAACTGCATCGCCTCCAGCTCCAGCATTGCCTCCAACCTGCTGCTGTGCGACGAGTTGCTGAAGGCGAGACAGATGGGCAGACAAGGCGGCCCAGGCCCCGGTATGGACGGACCTGAGGAGTAATGGGTTTACCGGATTTTCGTTGTAAAGTATTGGCACGGTAGACAAAAGGCGTTGCTCTTAGACCTGTCAAAAGCTGAGAACTGGAATGATATCCATTTACGAACAAGATATGAGAATTGTAGCGTGCAATGCCTGCTTTAATCGTTGAACTGACCCATGTGTGAGACAGCTAGCTTAGGACGTCGTTGACCCCTCGCCCGCCACAGGTGCGATAAGATAAGCCCCGCATCGAACATTTTCGACAGCCAAAAATTCTTGACCCCACGTACGGCAGCAGCCCAACCCAGCAGTCCAAAAGTCACATACGCGCACACAAAGAAATAAAGATGGCAGACTACGACAGCGATTCCTCGCAGGAAGAATTCACTGAGACCAATGTTCTGCTCGGATACGCCACGAGCGATGCTGACGAAGATACCATCAGTCGCCTGGGCGGACACCCCGTAAGTCCTAATCGCAATCCCTCTGATGCCCCTCCAAAAAGCACATCTCAAACTGACACTGGTTCTTCCACAGGAATGGCTGAACCCAGAGAAACCCGCCTCCGCGGCCCTTGCGCGCTGCAAGGTCTGTAACGATATCATGGTTCAGCTACTCCAGCTCAACGGAGAGCTGCCCGAAAAGTTCCCTGGCCACGAGCGCCGCCTCTACGTCTTCGCCTGCCGCAAGCCCACCTGCCGCCGCAAGCAGGGCAGCATCCGCGCCATCAGGGGCGTCAGGATATCAAAGGACGCACCCGCCGTCGCCGCCAAGAAGGCCATCCCCGCGCAGAAGGAGGCCCCGCGGAAGGAGGAGGAGGAGCCCAAGAAGGAGGCTGGCCCAGGCCTCGGCAGCGCGCTGTTTGGCGGAGGCGCTGGTGCCTCTACCGGAGCGAACCCCTTCGCCAGCAGCGCGAACCCCTTCAGCACGGGCTCGTCCAGCAGCAGCCCGTTCAGCACCGCCGCGCCGGCGTCCAACCCCTTCTCCAAGCCCGCCGAGACGAAGAAGCCCGCAGACACGGCCGCAGACGACCTCCCCAAGACCTTCGCCGAGACGCTCTCCCTGAACAACCCGCAAACGCCGTCGGGCCCGCCGCCCGCCCCGGAGCCCTGGCCCGAGGCCGCCGCGCAGCCGAAGCCGTACCGCCTGTCCTACCTCGCGGACGCGGAGTTCGAGACGCTCGACCCGGAGCCGGCGGCGATCCCGCAGAACGCGCGGATGGAGGTCGACACGGACGGGCCGGGCGGCAGCAGCGGCGCGATGGACACCAAGGACGTGTTCGAGTCGTCGATGGACGCGGTGTTCCAGAAGTTCGCGGACCGCATGGCGCAGAACCCCGAGCAGGCGATCCGGTACGAGTTCGGCGGCGCGCCGCTGCTGTACTCCAAGGCGGACGCCGTGGGCAAGGCGCTGACGGCGAGCGGGGGCAGGATGCCGCGGTGCGGGAATTGCGGCGCGGGCAGGGTGTTTGAGGTGCAGATGACGCCGAACGCGATCGCGGAGCTGGAGGCGGAGGAGGTCTCGCTGGAGGGCATGGATTGGGGTACTGTTATTGTCGGGGTGTGCGAGGCGGATTGTCAGGAGAGAGGGGTTGAGGCGGGCGAGGCGGGGTATCTTGAGGAGTGGTGTGGTGTACAGTGGGAGGAGCTCGCGAAGCGATGAGCGTTTGGTTTGAGGCGTGATGTAACAAATCGGGGAATGGGAAAAGCATTGTTTGTAGACACGTGGCAATGAACAACATCATACGACACTCTTAGACACATCTTCTTTGTGGCATGTCTCATATTCGGGGATATCCTCTATGGCTCTCCCAATTCCAAAGTCACAATGAACGCCGGTAATTTTGCCGCCATGCTTCTCTTCCAGCCCTGAACTCCGTTAACGGAGCCGTCAAGCAGCCAAGGGTACCTCTTTTCTTCTGTTTCTCTCCTTGAGAAAACAGGAAACAGAGTTGATTCATCCTCTCACCAACAACATCCAGAACGTTTGGCCCTCAAATCTTTTCTTTCTTCTTAAGCCGTCTCCTCCCATGATCTGCGAAGAACTCTCGAGAACATGTCAACGTTGACGTCCTCCCTGATCTCGGTCTTCTTGGCCTCGTTCTCGGCGTTGCGGGGGATGGACACAATGCCGTTGTCACTGACGGTCCACCCGGCGACCTCGGAGGCGAACTTGGCGGTGGCGTCGGCGCTGAGGCCGAGCCAGGACTCGAGCTGGGAGAGGGAGACCTCGCGGAAGGCCTGGGAGACCTGGCCGGCGATGTTGGCGCGGATGAGGTCCTCGAAGCCGGAGATGTCGGCGATGAGGTCTGCGCAGAGGTCGTCGCCGTCGATGGTGTTCCAGAAGCGGGCGTACTGGGCGCCCTCCAGCTGGGAGTTGAGGGTGCGCAGCTTGGTGACGGCCTCGTGGAGCTCGCCCTGGGCGACGGCGGAGGCGTTGATGAGGTGCAGGGCCAGGGTGAACTGAGGGGAGGGGAACTGGGTCATGGCCTTGACGAGGATGTTGGTGACGACC
This sequence comes from Colletotrichum gloeosporioides, assembly GCF_011800055.1. Taxonomy (NCBI): domain Eukaryota; kingdom Fungi; phylum Ascomycota; class Sordariomycetes; order Glomerellales; family Glomerellaceae; genus Colletotrichum; species Colletotrichum gloeosporioides. Next base: position 36,856 of record NW_025544686.1, read on the forward strand.
TCGTCCTTGATGCGGTCGGGGTTGAGCTGGTACCTGTTGGCAGAGAGAAAAGATACTTTGTTAGCCGCTGGTCGTATTCGACAAGGTGCTGATGAAGATGAAGATGATTGTCCGGTGTTCGTTCAGGTATCACCACGGTTTGACTTCATTTGCGACGTTTGGTCGGTTCATGACGGAAGCCGGACCGGCGCAATGTCAGGTAATAGGAAACGTTTATGGTCATCATGTAAACCGGCGCAAGACCAACAAGATTGGGCAAGAGTAGAAGAGACGTGCTTGTTTCGGCTCGATGGCTAAAAGGGGGCCAACGACGACGAGGACAGGAAAAGGGAGCAGACTCACAGCTTCAGGAGTGTGCGGTTGGCATTGCAGTCGCTGGTCTTCTGCTCGCACTGCTCCTGGAGGTACGCCTCAAGGGTGACGACGGCCTCGGGGTTGTAACGCTCGAGGCCATTGATGATGTTGACAATGTAGTCGGGCCGCTCAGGCGGATCTTCGCCGTTCAACATGGCTGCTGGTTCTGAAGGGGGGGAGATGTGGTTGTGGTGGGCGGGGGGTATCACGGGGGTGTGAGGTGTAGGTCGAGGTCGGATTCGAGGTTCGTTCACGACGTGGAGGGGGGGCGGGCTTCGTGAGAGAAAACCGCCTTGGTGGGGCTGCACTCTTTTTCGCTGTGGTTTGGCTGGCCACACGCGCGCGCGCACACAGCAGCGGTAGGGAAAGATTTCTCAAGTTGTGTGAAAGTCGCTTGATGGAAGGGGCTTAGCGCCGGCGACGGAAAAGAGGTGCTGCCGGTGTCCTCACCTCTGGAGACCCACTTGTACCTGATGACTAAGGTAAGACGTCTTTTGGGAGCTTGGGCCCTCTGTGTTTGGATGGCTGGTGCAGCGTCATTGACTGAGGCGCTGGGCGTGCAGGGGACGAGGACGGAGCTGCTGTAAATGTCGACCCCAAAGTGACTTGTTTATCGACATGAAGTGACGCCGTTTCCGATTCTTTATTCACTCAAGACCTTACCTGAACCACGTCATTCGTTATTTCAAACGGTATGGTTTTTGTAACGGCTTTTCCCTGTTAATACCGCCGCCATGCCCAGCCCATCCAAGAAGCGGAAGCTCAACGACCAATCCTCATCCGGAGTGCCGTCGAGGGGACTGGAGTACTTCTTTTCAAAACAGAGGCAGAATGGCAGCACCACGCCTAAAGAAACATCAAAGGATACACCAGAGGCCACGCCGAATAGTCACGCAGTGAATGGTGAGAATTCGGAGTTGACGGATGAGGAGCTCGCAAGGAGACTGCAAGCCGAGTGGGATGCCGAAGTCCAGAATGAGAGGGCCGCCTCGACGCCATGTCCTGAGCCTGCAAAAGAGTCTTCTCCATTAGAAGCATCGAAAGTTCAGGAAGTACCATCAGCTGTCGCCGAACCGTCCAAGCCAGCTGTCGTGCTACCGCAGGCGCCCAAGAAGAACACTCTGTCACTGTCTTCGGTAGCCAACGCGGAAGACACCGCATCAGCGACGATTCCCCTAGATCAAAGTCCTCTGACATTTGACCCATCAGAGTTTACCCCTCAGCTCAAGGAGCAGTGGGCGTCTGAAGGGGGCCATGCATCTTACGCATTCCTGACAAGATGCTTCGTGTTAGTGAACGGCACGCAAAGCCGGATCAAGATCGTCGACACCTTGGTCAACTCCATCCGGGTGCTGATCGAAGCAGATCCAGACAGTCTTCTTCCGGCAGTTTGGCTAGCGACAAATGCCATTTCACCTCCTTATATCTCCTTGGAATTGGGTCTGGGTGGGTCGGCGATATCTAAGGCACTGAAGCAGGTGTGCGGCTTAGATGGTCGGGCCTTGAAGACAATATACGACAAGTATGGCGACGCGGGCGATGTAGCGTTTGAGGCGAAGAAGAAACAGAGCTTCACACTGCGTAAGCCGAAGCCGTTAACAATTCAGGCTGTCTACCAGTCCTTGGTTAAGATCGCAAACAGTCAAGGGCAGGGAAGCGGTGAAGCTAAGCAGAGAATCGTTGATCGATTGCTTCAAGATGCGCGTGGTGGCGAAGAGAGCAGGTACATTGTACGGACTCTGTGTCAGCATGTGAGTAAAATCTTACTTTATTAACGTTACCCAAACTAACACGACCCTCAGTTGCGAATTGGCGCTGTGAAGACGACTATGCTGATCGCCCTTTCCAGAGCTTTCCTACTCTCGCGTCCGGCAGGAACAGAGTTCCATCTGCGGTCTGCGAAAGACTTGCAGAAACTGAAAAAGGATGAGCTGGCCGAGGTATGGAGCAAGGCAGAAGAAATCGTCAAGGCATGCTTCGCGCGGCGGCCGAATTACAACGACCTCGTCCCGGTCTTGCTAGAAATTGGCGTCTGCGACGAACTCCTGATACGCTGCGGCCTGACACTGCACATTCCTCTACGGCCCATGTTGGGAAGCATCACAAGGGACCTCTCGGAAATGCTCACCAAGCTGCAAGGCAGAGATTTTGCATGTGAGTTCAAGTATGATGGCCAGCGCGCACAGATCCACTGCGATGAGAAGGGGAAGGTCACCATCTTCTCGCGGCACCTCGAACTCATGACCGACAAATACCCCGACTTGGTCGCGCTGATGCCCAAGATCCGCGGCGAAGGCGTAGATAGCTTCATCATGGAGGGTGAAGTTGTTGCGGTGGATAGAGAAACTGGCGACTTGAAGAACTTCCAGACACTCACGAACCGCGCTCGCAAAGATGTCGCGATTGGCAGCATCCAGGTCGATGTGTGCATGTTTGCGTTCGACCTCATGTTCCTGAACGGGCAGCCTCTGCTGGACAGACCATTCCGGGAGAGGAGAGAGCTTCTCCGTTCCATGTTCATTGAGGTTTCACACCAGTTCACTTGGGTCAAAAACTTGGATGCTACATCACAGGATTCCGACGCCGTCCTGGATTTCTTCAAACAAGCGACAGACATCAAATGCGAGGGCATCATGGTCAAGATCTTGGATAATTTGACAGACATCCCGTATCAAGGCGACGATACCGCCGAAGCCGACAGAGAGACAGCCGAAGAACCCAAAACACCCTCCAAAACGAAGCGAGGGAAAGGCGCCAAGGACGAAGAAGCCCCCAAGAAAAAGGGCCGTCGCAAGCCCCTGCTCGCAACATACGAGCCCGATAAGCGCCTCGACTCGTGGCTCAAGGTCAAGAAGGACTACAGCTCGAGCTTCGACACGCTCGACATGATCCCCGTCGCGGGCTGGCACGGCCAGGGGCGCAAGGCCAAGTGGTGGTCGCCGATCCTCATGGCTGTGCGTAACGAGGACACGGGGTCCCTCGAGGTGGTGTGCAAGTGCATGTCAGGCTTCACGGACGCCTTCTACAAGGCGAACCGGGACTTTTACGACGACGGCGAGGCGACGGGGGAGAGGCGTAATACGCGGGGCCAGAAGCCCGGGTTCGTGGAGTACTCTGGCCCGGAGCCGGACGTGTGGTTCGAGCCGCAGGAGGTTTGGGAGATGGCGTTTGCCGATGTGACGTTGAGTCCGACGTACACGGCTGCTATTGGGCTGGTGAGCGAGGACCGCGGGTTGAGTCTGCGGTTTCCGAGGTTTTTGAAGAAGAGGGAGGATAAGGGGCTGGAGGAGGCGAGCACGAATGAGTTTCTGGCTGGGTTGTGGAGGAAGCAGGAGGCGAAGGCGCCTGTAAAGGAGGGTGCTGCGGCCGGAGATGAAGATGAGGAATGAAGAGTTTATTGAATGATGTTGTAAGCATTTGAAGTTGAAGATACCAATATCAGATATGTAAGAGGCAAAATACGGTTATGGGAGGGGATCGTCGGAGCTGGATGGTCGACTTCCGAGTGTTCGGAGATAACTCGTTGTACCTCCCACACTGGCCTGCAGTCAATCATCGCTTGTCCACACCCACCCAGCAGTTTAGCCAAGGTCATTTGGGTAAAAAGATGACGCAGGACTTCTACACGCGTGGAGCTTCCTGAAAGGGACCTGATTGCCGGACGGTGGTGACGGATAAAACGATGGCCATGGGAATGGATATGCAGCCGCCCGTTTATTTGGAGACAACACCCATCCCACCTGAGCCGACCACCAATATGACAAACGCCGACGGAGAGCAGATCCAGCCGGAGACGTATTTGGTGAAGCGCACGGAACACTGTCCCAATAGCGATTTTCCTGTGCTTGTGTATCGTGGAGTGTTGGGCACTGACGACGTGCTGGATGAGGACAAGGTATCAGAGAAGTTGCAGCAGTACGGATGGGTGAAGAAGGTCAGTCATCTAGATCTTCTACTTATCTACCTTCAACTAACGAGGTTTTTGTTTTGCGCAGGGGACTTGGGGAACGATCACGTTAAAGCATTTCCATCCCAATACTCACGAATGTTACGGTAACTGTTCATCATTCTGTCTAGAAACATTCAAGGTTTCTCTTACTGAGGTACATCCAGGCATCTTCCAAGGCCGTTCTGAGCTCGTCTTCGGCGAAGGCGGCTCTGATCCCGCCGGCAGCGGCGTGCGGTGCTGGGTGCGACCCGGCGATGTTGTTGTCGTACCAGCCGGTGTGGCGCATGCTTCCGTCGCTGATGAGAAGGCGGCACCGGGGGAGAAGGAGTATCGGTATGTTGGAGTGTATCCTGAGGAATCTCCGCAGTGGCGGAGTGAGATGGGGAGGAAGCCGTTACAGGAGAAACAGGGTCTCGTCGAGGAAGTCGAAGGGGTCGGTTTGCCGAGGATGGATCCTGTGTATGGTGTCGATGGGCCGTTGATAAGGATCTGGAAGGCTGCGAGGGGTCAAGAATCGTAGATAGATTTCTAGCTTCAATTTGGAAAGCGGAATTCATGTTCGGCATTGAACTCTTTTTTGCTTGTTGGGTTTACCAGACATGATTTTTGACCAGTAATATACTTCAAGGGAAGAACAACCCTGACCAAGATCAAGTGTTCTGATTGCCATGTCGGGGTCGAACTATGCCCGTGTATGGAAACCAAATGTGGCAGGCGTAGGCGCTTCATGTCTATAGACCTGAAAGGCTTAGAATGCATTCGGATGCTCGAGTAATTAAAGTAATCATTATTCATGCTGCTTTCCACAGCTCATAACGTCATGCTGCGAATAGTCCTTGTGAGCGGCAACTTTGAACAAACCCTTGCGTTGTGTTCAAAGCAAACAGTCTACACGGCCGTCTTATGATCCGACCTCTGGCCGTCATTCAGTTAGGTCGGCCAACTGCCGCCATCGCAGGCTTGCATCGCCAGGTATTAGACAAGCTCCTGCTGATCCGAACGTGAGATCGGAGATGCCAAGACCTGTTCGTGCAAAAGATAACAAGAGTTGGTCCTGACGGATCGACGACTCTGAGTGTGTCGGTGCCGTTCTCGCTGGACGTTGCAGGGGTGATTCCACCCAAGCCTTTGCGTCCATCGGGTGCAAACGCCAACACCAAGACCCTCGGCATGCCGGTCTTAATATAAGAACGTCTTGTGGCTTCATCTTTTCTCACTTTGTTGCGTTCATTCTCTGAGCTATCAGGCTGAAGATTGCTACCGAGCTCATGAAGAGCACGGCGTTGTAGAACTGTAAACATAGTGTGAGCCAAGTGCCGTCACATACCCTTGTCGATGAACGTACCGCTTTCCTGGACACTTCACGTTCTTCATCATCGGATCTTGCCTCGATGAAGAGACGGCGAAGATTGGGTAATGTTGCCTTGACGACCTTTGTCAGAAACACAACAGTCAAGAGCTTCGAGGCTGAGACTTACCATGGTGATCCTGGTTGTTTACTTTGAGGTGAAGAGTGGTTGTGATTATCGGATCAACGAAGCCGCCAGATTGGGATAAAGATCTACAGATCGCTTGCTCTTCTAAATCGTGTGATTTGCCTCTTGAGTATCAGAAAGTAATCGAAAGTCTGGTGATGAGAAAGTGCAGGACTGATGTAAGAGGACCAAGAAAGCAGGTACCTTGGTATCTCTGACGACGAGCGACCCGATACATGCATGCAGCTAAAGTGGGGGTTTCCAGGGGTGAGGTCCATTCACTTAGCGGGAAGGCGGCGCCTCAGCCAGGCATTGCCAGACTGCCAGGCTGGCCAGGCCGGGATTAAGGTTACGCTTGCCTGCGCAGTAGGGGGGCATTCCACTGACAGGTACTTCTTCGACCACCTCATCTTCTTGGCGAATTCCGACTAGGTGCACTCTCTGCATCTCCCGAAAACATTGACGACACAAAGAAAGCACACGCCTGTCACATCGCCGACGGTTTCGTGTCGGATGAGCTTGTCCAGGTCCTGATCGGACTGGCCACCTCTCCCACTCCCCCGACCCGCTCCTGACGCGAGTTCACCGTTCCATCTTCCGTCCTACCACAGCACACATCGAGCTCCTCGACGACACGCAACACATCCAGCACCATGGCGGTCAATCGCATTCGTGGGGCCTTCGCTCCCCCGAGGAAGGGAGAGACTTTCGAGCTGCGAGCAGGTCTTGTCTCTCAGTATGCCTACGAGCGCAAGGAGTCCATTCAGAAGACCATCATGGCGATGACGTTGGGCAAGGATGTCTCAGCTTTGTTTCCTGACGTTCTGAAGAACATTGCGACCGGAGATCTGGACCAGAAGAAGCTCGTCTATCTATACCTCATGTGAGTTTCCGCAGGGTCGGTCGCTATCACCAGCGACGATTGTGTCAAAGCAAGTTGCTGACAGGGGCCAAGGAACTACGCAAAGTCGCACCCCGACCTCTGCATTCTTGCCGTCAATACCTTCGTTCAGGATTCCGAAGACCCAAACCCACTTATCCGTGCATTAGCGATCCGAACGATGGGGTGTATCAGAGTCGATAAGATGGTGGATTACATGGAGGAACCGCTGCGGAAAACGCTACGAGACGAGTCGCCCTACGTTCGCAAGACAGCCGCCATTTGCGTGGCCAAGCTTTTCGACCTAAACCCGACCATGTGTATAGAAAACGGCTTCTTGGAATCCCTGCAGGAGCTCATCGGCGACCCGAACCCCATGGTCGTCGCAAACTCGGTTCAGGCCCTCTCAGAAATCACCGAAACCGCCCCAGAGACGAGAGCCCTCGTGGTGACCCCAGCAACGCTCAAGAAGCTCTTGATGGCTCTGAATGAGTGCACAGAATGGGGACGCGTCACGATCTTGACCACGCTGGCCGATTACCCCGCCGTGGACGTTAAGGAGTCCGAGCACATTTGCGAGCGAGTAGCACCCCAATTCCAGCACGTCAACCCCAGTGTCGTTTTGGCTGCTGTCAAGGTCGTCTTTATCCACATGAAGGCGATCAACCCCGAGCTGGTGCGGGCGTATCTCAAGAAGATGGCGCCTCCCTTGGTTACGCTTGTCGCCTCCGCTCCCGAAGTTCAGTACGTCGCTCTGCGCAACATCGACCTCCTTCTCCAGGCCAAGCCCGACATTCTTAGCAAGGAGCTGCGTGTTTTCTTTTGTAAATATAACGACCCCCCCTATGTCAAGCTCCAGAAGCTTGAGATCATGGTCCGCATAGCCAACGACAAGAACTTTGATCAGCTTCTCGCAGAGTTGAAGGAGTATGCGCTGGAAGTCGACATGGACTTCGTCAAGCGCGCAGTCAAGGCGATTGGACAGGTCGCTATTAAGATTGAGAGCGCCAGCCAGAAGTGCGTCAATGCGCTGCTGGACCTTATTGCCACGAAGGTCAACTATGTTGTGCAGGAGGTCGTGGTTGTGATTAAGGATATTCTGCGTAAATATCCCGGCTACGAAGGCGTCATTCCTACGTTATGCCAGTACATCGATGAACTCGACGAGCCTACCGCGAGAGGATCGCTTATTTGGATCGTCGGTGAGTATGCGGAGAAGATTAACAATGCGGATGAGATTCTTGAAAGCTTCGTAGACGGCTTCATGGAGGAATTCACACAGGTTTGTCGTTCTTCCCTCTATATGTTGATTCCAGCGCTAACTACAAAAGACCCAACTTCAAATTCTCACAGCAGTTGTCAAGCTCTTCCTGAAGAAGCCTGGCAACACACAAGGCCTTGTACAGAAGGTACTGCAGTCGGCGACAACCGATAACGACAACCCCGATATCCGCGACAGAGCTTATGTCTACTGGCGTCTGTTGTCGGGTGACTTGGACGTCGCCAAGAACATCATTCTCTCACAAAAGCCGGCCATCTCCACAACAATGACCAGTCTCCCCCCTGCCCTCTTGGAGCAGCTGCTGGCTGAGCTTTCCACTCTTGCATCTGTATACCACAAGCCACCGGAATCATTCGTCGGTAAGGGTCGTTTCGGAGCGGACGAGATCCAGCGCGCGGCCATCCGCGAACAACGGCAGGAGGCAGCCGAGAACCCTATCGCCGCGTCGGTGGCGGCAGCTGCCAACGGCAACCCCCCACCACAAAACAATATCGAAAACCTGCTCGACATCGACTTCGACGGTGCTGCTCCTGCGTCTGCTGAGCAGAACAGCAATGTCAACACTCCAGACAGAGTTGCCAGCCCCTCGGGTGGCGCGCCATCAAGTGCTATGGCTGATATGATGGGTCTGTTTGACGCCCCGCCGCCGCAGCAGCAACAAGCAGCCGCGAACCCCATGAGCCCTGGAGCAGCAGGAGGTAGCGGCATGAACGACTTGATGAATGGATTCTCCGGCCTTGACTTTGGCAACACGGGATCAGGCCAGCCCCTGCCGGCGGCCATGCAGTTGAACCAGACCCAGAACCCACCCACACAACCAAGTGAAGGCAACGGAAAGAAGACAAATGAGGACTTGCTTGGGTTGTTTTAGATGTAGGACTAATGGGGGCTGTTTCGTCTGGTGTCCAGGCATGCTGTTTGGAGCAGCAAGTTTCAAATAGGTTGATATATGACAAAGAACGAAGCCACGAAAAAGCCTGCTTCCTTTTTTCAACTTTTCATTGACATTTCCCGCAAATCAAAATGTATATACTCGAAAAATGGGTGTCTTGGTCCAAACACCTGTCGCGCCGTCCGAGAGATCCTGGTGATGTCCTCCGTTTCATGATATCCGAACCTCATGCCGCATCGTCAAATATGCCATGTTTCTTCCCCACAACCCGTAGACCGTGAAGAGGTGAAGGAAGGGGCTGGGTATGTATTTAAAGAAAATGTTCCTCCTTTCCCCATTACTGCGCAACGCCCTCCACTCGTCCGCCGACCGTGCCGTCCAGAGGGGGACCGTCGGCGGCGGCGGCGGCGCGGTCGCGCTCCCACTCGGCGGGGGTCTGGCACTTTGCGCTCCAGGCGTGGATGCGGGCGATCTCGTCCTTGAGGGCGGCGTTGACGAGGCGGTGGCGCTTGAGGGACGTTTGCTTCTCGAAGGCGGGGGAGACGATTAGCGAGGTGAAGGATTGGCCGCAGCCGCCTGTGTGAGGAGAGAGAAGAGGTCAGCTGTTGCGTCGCAGGTCATGTTGGGAGGAGGTTGCGCGGGTCGCGGAAGCGGCACCGGCGCCGGCGGGGTATGACGTTTTTGGTATCGTAGGAGGGTGGAGGGGGGTGGTTTCGCGTACCGGACATGTCTGTGACTTCGACGTGGACGGCCTGCAGGCGCTGGGCGAGGGCGTCGCGGAGGGAGGACTCCGTTATTTGGTCGGCCATTGTCTCTGTTTCGAGGATTGTGTTTGTTGTGGCTTTTGGCGGCGAAGAGAGAAGGAGGAGGGGGAGTGAGGCGCCAACGATGGGTTGGGTTGGGTTGGGGAAGGTGAGGGAATGATTGTCGAAAACGTGAGGTGCTGGGGATGTTTCGGTGATTAGATTGATAAGATGGTGGGGTTTTCCTATCGGGCGCTGGACTGAGGTGCAACAATGAGTGCGGTGCAGTCAGCGCCTGGCCTGTCGGGTGGGTTCCACCGCGGCGGTCTTGCTCGGTGGCTTGGGCCGTGCGGGTTGGATTTGGGGGTACGTATTTTCGGTGTTGCCCCGAGATGTTTTCTCGTGACAGGGGTGCTTTGTTTGCACGACATCTGATGTTTGGGAAGTGAGTAATCCAGCGTTGTACAATTTTTTCAAGGCTGAGGCATTTGCGGAAGGTGCTGCTGCACCTTGAGGAATATTCCTTGAAGATATGGATGGCTCCAGTTCTCTCAACCGCTCCGAACGCCTCGATCAGGGTACGGGACCCGAAATGATCACCTTGAAGTCTTCGCTTCAGAAGGTTTCTTCGAGCGTCGTGATCCGCTGGGGAGCCTTTGGTTCGCATTCACGTCTGATTCAAACTTTCCCAGCATGGTTCCTCATACCTTGTCCAAGTCGTTTGCGCTCTTGAAGAAGACGATCCTCAGCCTGGACTGTGTACGCGATACCCGTCGCGACGCCATTGATGGAGATTAGTCGTGGCCATGATCAAGGTATAAAAGACGGAGACAAGGCCGTGATTTCATTGGTTCGATGTGTGAATACATCCAGCCGGGTGTCAAAACAAAATTTCTTCTTCCGATGCTGGGAAGGAGGGCTTGCCGTTTTCGTTTGCGGCCCGGTTCTCATTTCCGTTGGAACCGCCCGTGGAATTGATTGCCATCCCGCCGACCGAGCTGACAATTTGAACATCCACAGGCATTCAGCGCCAGTCTGCCATCGAATGCTAGGACACCTCAAGGAAAATATGGGCGAGGGTACTACTAGGCGTGCCTCACACCACTTCTGCCTCGACATGCTGCCCCTTGTGGGTTCTATGCCTGACGATGAATGGCTTGGAAGGCGATCGCGGCATACCACTGTTGGCATTAGGCACAAGATGGTCACCTCGGTTGCTATCATGACTGGTGGGATGGGAAGATTGGAAACAGCTACACACACAATGTACACCCCATCTCAATGCTCGAGTCTCATCGACGATCACTGCATGGGCTTATCCCATCACGTTTTTGGACTCTTCGGGCAGCCCGCTGCGAGGTCACGAATCAAACACATCACAAGTCAGCCATCAGCAAAGAAGGCCGAAAAAGGAAGAAGGAAACCAAATCAAATCAAGTCTAAATACTTAACAATGCCAACATCTAGTCCAACTTCCGTGACCGCTGAAAACAGTCTGTGTGCGCGTCATTATGCCTCTGATCTCTCCTTTTCTTTTGTCCAACATGTGTCTGGGATAGTCAAAAACCTCGTCCTTCCAAATTTCTCTGGACATGAGAAGGCGGGGGAATGGACGCAGTCTAGCTGAAGCCCCAAGTACCTAAACCAAACATGTCCAAAATCACTCCAACATCCATTTATGTGCCTCGCCGTACCCTTCCGGCGTTCACCTCCTCTTCGCCCGGAAGCAGGCTTCAATAGCCATAGCCACGTTCATCGTCAAGATCCATCTCCTCTTGAGACGATGATGTAGGCCTGTTCTCCTGACCAGGAAACTGTTGAGCAAAAGCTGTGGGAGTCGTTGGGCCCTGGGAGGGACGGTTCTCCCTCCTGCGCAAGGGCAACGTGATGGAGTCTCCTTGGGCCAAAGCGCTTGAGTGCTGGCGACTGTGTCCGCGTCCTTGGGCTGAAGAGGTTGACTGCTGGCGACTGTGTCCAGGTCCCTGGGCTGAAGAGCTTGATTGCTGGCGACTGTGTCCGCGCCCTCGGGTTGAAGAGCTTGATTGCTGGCGATTGTGTCTGCGTCCTGGAGATGAAGTGCTTGATTGTTGCTGAAGGTCTGCGCCTCGCCTGGCTCTGGGAGTAGTCGGTGTAGGGCTATCCCGGCTTTGCGAGACGTCAGGCCGGCTGCCGAAGTTTGCCAATGAACCCAAGGGCGCTCTAGCGGAGTCCGCTGACTTGGGCTGGTCAATGGAGTCGGAAGGCGGTATTCTGATAGATGATGGACGATGAGGACGCCGAATTCCCGGGGTGGTTTCCGGTCCTGGCTTGTTTGAGATACCCGTGGTGCCCGTAGTGCCCGTAGTGCCCGTAGTGCCCGTGGTGCCCGTAGTGCCCGTGGTGCCCGTGGTGCCCATGGTGCCGAGAGTGGTACGTTCGGTTCTTTGACCTTGAGTTCGAGAAAGGGGCTGGAGGGCTTCGCCAGTCTGGCTTCTTATACTCTCAGCTCCGAGGGGGGCGGTTCTCGTCGCCCGGCGTGGCACTGCGACTGGAGCTGGGAAGGGGCGGGGTGTTGCGAGATGGGAAGACACGAGACGGGACGTTGAAAGATGGTCTGGTGAGAGTTACAGACGTCGGAGCAGGACTGACTGTGCTGGGAGTCGTGATCTGTGTCGAAATCGGGCGAGGCACTCGACTGACAAAGCCCCTAGGTGTTCGTCCAGGGTTCTGAGAGATGGTCGACACATCGGTCGACTGGGATTCAAACTTGGCAACCAGATTCGAAACTTTGCGTTTTCCAGCTGCGGCGGTCGGTTGGCTGAGCTTATATGCCATCGGTAATTTGTACTGCGATGTGGGATGCTGGATGCCGTTGACAGCGTAAGACCGCAACCCCTTGATGATTGCCTTTCTTGCCAACTTCTCCCCCTCCAAGTTACGCTCGCCTTCCGGGTGGTCATCTATAAGTCGAAAGATCGCTTGCACCGCTTGTTCCGTCTCCTCGAAGTAGTCTAGTAGCTCGAAGGTCGAATACGTCTTGTTCGCGAATGGTCGCTTGGGATCTAGTTGCTTGATGTCCAATTGTTTGGTATCATAGGGCGAAAGTCGCTTACGAATGAAGGGAGCCTCTGCCACAGGCCCAAAAACCTTCTTCAGCCACGCATCGAACACCTTGTACCTCCACTCATCCTTCTTCGTTTCTGGGATGGCTTCGATGTAATCACCAAAGGCTGGAGGCCACCAGCCATGAAACTCTGGAATGGCGTCGATGTCGCATCTCAGGAAAGGATGAGGTGTGTGGGGGAGCTTCTGCAAGCAGTAGATTCGGCCATACTTTTCGGCAAACTTGGTCTCATGCCACACCTGGGTATGGCTATGGTCCAAGAAAACGACTCGCAGCTCGTCAAGATCTGTCTCTCCGTCCTTCATAGTGATGAAAACGTTCCACGGTTGACAGTGGTGATGTTCAACCCCAATTTGGAAGCCCGCGGCGAGACCGTGAAGCATCATCTGTATGACAAGCTGCCGCTTCTCCAGGTCGAAGGTGATGTGTCTCAATTGGTTATCGTTCCCAAGGAAGCCCACAGGACCAGGAGGTGGGATAAGCTTCCCGAGGTATTCGGTATCAACACCATCATCACCACCATCGCGATAACATAGTTCCTCAATGGAGTAGCCATGAATGTGCTCGATGAGAATTAAGCCGACGAGCCTGATGTGATCATTGCCCGCGTAATCTGTTCCACCGTTGACCTTCATAGCCCAGCCACCGTAGAATTGCGGCATGGTGTGTGGGTAACCCGTCCTCTTGTTGTAGCGAAAGTAAGCGTGCGCTGCGTGAATACGGCTGAGAATGCCATCAGCATTCTGTGCGTTGCTGTAAGGGCCACCGAAGCTGCTCGGAAAGTAGCCATAGTCGATCGCTTTGGCGACAAGTCGTCGGGTCACTGGCTCCCGTTGCTTGGTGTTGGGGTCGACGATGCTGAGGGGTTCTTGGTAGAACTTGGGGCGTTCTTCGGACGGGAATTCAACGACTTGACAGGCGAAAATCTGAGATTTTCGGTTCTCGCCGAATTTGACGGCCTCCGTGATCTTGACCTTGGCGTGATGACGGCGGTCGGTCCGAACGAAGTTGCGCAGTTCTCCGTAGCCGTGATCCTTCGGGAGGGGATTGCTGTAGTACTGTCCCAGGCCATGGGGGCGGACGGGCTCGTATGGATACAAGGTCACCACGTCGCCTACATTGTATGCAACGCCTGGCCTTTTCCAAACGGGCAGAGGCATCGTGGGACTCGCCAATAATTGTGGGTGACTGATGTGAGGCTGACTGAATAAGATGATTGATGAGAAGAATGTTGGAGTGAGTGTGGATGAAGGCAGTTGGTGACGGGTCCTGGCGAAGATGGTGCAGGGCTGAAGGTGTAGGACTGACTCCAAGTCGAAAACACCTTACTCTGGCAGATGGTCAAAGAGGGGGGGAAATGCCTGAAAGCATTTTAGACAGTGCACAATGTTCTAGCAGACCCTCAGAGAGAAGAACGAGAACACTGGAGATCAAACCGGAAGGCAGAAAAGCAAGCGGCAAGATCCTCCCCCAACCCTGAAAGCCTTGAGGCGGACGCGATCGGAGACAGGTGCCTATGAATGGCCACATCCAAACTTTTCGCTCATCCCGACCAAGGTTACACAAGGTACAGTTTTGGCCCAAGAAGCTGACAACCAAACCCTTTCAGCCAGGTAATTAGCAACACTGCATCCAAGCTTAGTTAGACCCATGAGTTGGGGATGCAGCCATCCAGTAGCCTGCCACATCTGCACGGTACAGCATCAAGCAACAACAGCACTACGTAAAAATGCTGCGGCTACTGTTCGATCTTCTTTGAAATATTCTGTAGATCTACTGGTAATTGATTGATACAAGCAACCGGTTCTTTGCATGCAAGCGCATCGGACCAGCGCCGATCTCTCATTTCCTTCACCAGGCGAGGCAAAAGCCTAACTGACCATCGACGAAACTTGACGGGTGAGAGAGACAATATCCACCACAGACAATCCAAGTGCCTCTTCTTATTGGTTCCGACGTTGTATGATGGAATCAAGACAGAACATCTAGCAGATATTCAAGCATTGGGTTTTGTACCTTGCTTTGTGCCTTGCTTTGTGCAGCTGTTTGATGTGAATCTAAATCCAGAAAATCCTGTGTAGTATTGAAGATCCTAACCAAGCATCTTAGAGAAATGAAAGCTGGGGGCTAGGGTTCACATCCAATCTCTGTCTTTCCCTCTGCCCAGGTTCTGTCCATCGCACATAGCAAACGATGAAGGTTGGTTGATTGAGCTGTGCTAGCGCTATCACCGTCGCAAGAACAAACGGTTCTCCGGATGTTGCCGACGGATCAAGGCTCCATCCTAGCAGGCTTGGCCGTGTGACTTGCTGTACATATCCGTTTGTCATTGTGGTGGCGGTGAAAAGGAGAAAATTATGTTGACTTACGTTAAACACCATGAAAGTAGCCCACAAACAAGATGTCATACTTGCACGGGAGGAATATTGAGTGCCTGCTGTGCTATGTCGACTGCATTTCTGTTGGATTCTTCTTGTAACTTTCGCAACTGCTGATTTGGCCCCTTGTGATATCGTCCGTACCTTCAAAAGCATCTCTACTTGTATCATCTTGTCCAAGGTGCGAGGAAAGCAGACAGATGTGTGGAGACCTCCAGTAGGTGTGTAGATAGTACTGAAGGAGAGAAAGAATGCTCAACCAGATACTGTGGACTCTGAAATCAGCGTCCAGCGAAACTCCGGAACCTACTTCTCCTGCATACCTGACCCTCGCGTCTACCCTCGCGTCTGCCCTCGCGCCTACTCTCACAGACCCGCCCTCCTGTCCTCTCGAAATAACCTCACAGCAGCGCTGCTCGGGCGACAAATTTGCGAAGGGCTTTGAAGGGTCGAGCAATCCGCAAAAAGATCCCTTATGTTGATTTCTCCAAGCGTTTGCAAAATCACCCGTAACTCCCTCGCTCCGCCCCTGACGCGCAGCGAAGCGTAGCGGAAGGAGCTATGCTCTGGGAAATAGGCTGGAAGATGCCGGTAAATCAGTGTGTGTACATCCGTCTGGTCTCTTGACCAGGCCCCAGAATGAGACAGGAGGGCTTCGCAACGGCAAGTATGCGGAGAGCTGCTTATGATTCTTTCAGCATTTTCATCTGAGTGGCGCGTTGGCAAAGACTTGCAGGCGCAGCGGAGAGAACATGCTGGGTTCAGGGCCCGCATCAACGGAAATGCGAGTCTCAAAGCTACGACGTCTTTCCACCACTGGATGGAGCATCACAGCAAACGGTCGAACAGGGGTTTCGGCCACCAGCCCTGAGAATGATAACCCAACATTCACCATGTCCAGGACGGTGCCGTTCCCCTTCTCCTAGACCTTTTTGCAGTTTTCGTGGCATCAGTTTTGACCATCATTAGCCAGCCTGACAACACTGTTCATTCTCACGACACCGTCCACTCTCACGACATCACCCCTGCTTTCTCCTCCCCATCGTTCGTTCGCCAGCTCTCTTCTTACCATCGTCCGCAAGCTCTCTCCTCGCTATCGTTCGCTAGCTCTCTCTTTGCCGTCGTCCACCAGCTCTCTCTTCGCCTTCGTCCGCCAGCTCTCTCCTTGCCGTCATCCGCCAGCTCTCGCCATGGAGAAGGATGCGTTTGCAGGGGCTCTCAACCCTGGCCGTCCAGACTACAAGTACACAAATCGTGAAGGCGGCTGTTCGAAAATCAGTGAGGAGTTTGACAACTTCCACCTGCCGTTCGAAGGCGAAGTCGAGTGGGAAGAACCACACGAGCTGATCAAAGAGGGTATCAACCTGATCGAAAGCATCAAAGGCAGCAAATACAAGTTAGACAGCGAACAACTTGTAGATCCCAAGACCGTCGTGTCATTTCCCGCCGTCGAAGCCAACGCTAGCCACTTGCCCGGCACCGAGGAGGACGCAATCAAGGTTGACGTCCGGCATTGGACTAATGCAGTGGACGAGATCATCCGGGCATCAGAGCCCCAGCTGCCCAAGATGGTGTCGTGGTGGCTGAGTGAGGCCTCAGGCAGTGTGGCTGCAGTGTACAAGGCCGACACAGTGACGGCGACACAGATTGCCGTAGACAGCATCTTGAAAGCTGTCCGCATTGCCATGACTACCCATAGCCGGCCTTCTTCGGCGGCGTCTTACCGCAAGCGCTCGCCGATTCGCAAGACTACAAGTCGCGGCAGCCCGAGCGCAGCCGGCAGTGGACGCGACAAACGCGGTGGAGGTGGCCGATCCCGTGGTACGCGTGATCGTGAGCGGTCAGCTTCCCCTCAGCCCACGGCTCCCTTCACGGCCCCTCCAACGTCTGCCGTCGCCGCTCCCGTCGCCTCTCCGGCGTCTTCCTTCGCCGCTCCTGGCGCCTCTCCTGTCGCCGCTCCTGGCGCCTCTCCTGTCGCCGCTCCTGGCGCCTCTCCTGTCGCCCCTCCTGGCGCCTCTCCTGTCGCCCCTCCTGGCGCCTCTCCGGCGTCTTCCTTCGCCGCTGTCGAGCAGCCATCAGGATCTGGTGCAACGGCCGCCCCCTACCTGGCCGAAATGGTTCACTTGGCAGAGCAGAGCTTAGTCACGGGCGATCCCTTTGAACGGATCTCGGCCGAAGAACTAGTGGGTCATGTGAAGTCCGTCGGTATTGTGAATGAGATGAGGAAACTCTGCGACCCCAAGGTGGATCCCCTTGTCATGCCCTATTTGCTCGCTCGGGTTGACTGTTTACACGGGCGGGCTCCCGAGGGCTGCACCGACACTACGCTGAAGCTCGGCATTCCAAATGGAATTTCCCGGCCGACAAACGCCGAGGAATACAAGCGCCCAGGATACGTCTCGAGGTTCATGGATAACCTCCGGAAGTGGGCCAAACGCGAGCCCATGGAACCGCCAAAGCGAGGTCGCGGCCAATCTTCCAAGTTTCCATCGGTCGGCGATAACCCCAACTGCGCGGGAATTCGCAAGAACGCTCGTCAGGCAACTCCCCTGAACGCTGGCAACTTGCACCTGTTGAAGCAGGGGTTCGGCTACATC
This sequence comes from Colletotrichum gloeosporioides, assembly GCF_011800055.1. Classification (NCBI taxonomy): domain Eukaryota; kingdom Fungi; phylum Ascomycota; class Sordariomycetes; order Glomerellales; family Glomerellaceae; genus Colletotrichum; species Colletotrichum gloeosporioides. Next base: position 54,509 of record NW_025544686.1, read on the forward strand.
CTTCAACATCGTATCCGATGTGTTGAGCTGACAGACAGTATGGGCTCAGTCTTCCTTGAGGCTCTAGGCCTCAAGATAGACGAGTTTACAACTTCGCCGGAGCTCTTCCGACAGGCTCTCAAGTCTGGACCCATTGGAGCAGGCAAGCTGCGCGTCACTGCCATAGAACAGCATCAGCGCGAGCATATCATTGCGGCACGTGTCGCCTTCCGCGATAGGGCTCGACGTGGCGTGCCTGACGACATCGTTCCCGAAGGGTCTCAGCTTCCCACTGCGGAATACTACAGGAAGCTTAAATACACGGATAATGAGATTCCGCAAATGGAGGAGTTGATGTACGGCGTGTGGCTGAGCCCGAAGAGGAAGAAACGGAGCGTATCTCGTGAGGAGTAAACTAGGATCAGCTTGGTTCTTGGGGAGGAGTTGATAGGAACAGTATTGCGTACAGTAGAGAGGACAGTAGAGGGGACGACAGAAGAAGAGAAGAGCAGACGGGTTCACATGTTAGTCATAGAGCAGACCGCGAGGCCTCCCTGGTCGTTGCTGACTTTATACCTTCCACTTGGCTCAGCGTTCAGATACCCTCTACTTTCTCCATCGTAGTAGGCGTGATGCTGCGAAGAGGATTGCGATGGTTCCATTCCCATGTCATCCATGGGGGCGCACCGGCTCGGTGTGGGGCCGAGATCAGCTCCGAGTACACTTCTTCAGCAGGCTAAAATCTCCTCTGCTGAGTACCTGCCCCCATGCAGATGAGACTTGCCTCTTTCTCAAAGTCCAGGTTGAGGAACTAAATGAGTTCAAGCAGTTGACCCAGCTTGGTAACTCGGAATATCTGAGGTCAAAGCCCTTGCATTCGGGGACGGCCCCGATTACTGGGAATGACCTGCTTGCCAACTCGCTCGCCTCACAAACGGGATTTGGCAGGGCCAAAAGGGAAGGAAAGATGGGTGATGGGGAAGAAGTGCACCGTCTGCCATCACATTTGGCCCATGTTTGTAACTCGAGTCCCCGCTACGTCGGCAGTTGTTCGGGGGACGTTGCAGTGGATGTGGCTTGGGGTCACATGCGGCAGTGGCACAGCACCGTCCCTATCGATAGAGAGATAAGATAAGACAAACGGGTCGCGATAACATATTGTGGAAGGAGGGGCCGTCAACAAGCGCGCTCCCAGAAGTCGGCCGACGGATCTAGACGCGTGCCGATCTAAATTGTACGGTCAGATTAACATCGCGACCGGGCTGTCACCTCTCACAACGACCCCCGCCTCCGGCCGCTGACAGACGACTCTCCTCCGGCGGCGGAAAAAAAACACATCGCGCCTCTGAACCTCCAGTAAAGGGCGAAAAACAAAAAGGGGGGGCTACCGCGGCCATGGAGGAAGCGCACCGCAAAATCGAGCTGCAGTCCAACGAGGACCTCGCATACCTGCTCGACAACGTGCGCCGCGCCGCGCAGGACCAGCTCGACAAGGCATTCCCCCAGATCGAAGGGAGCAGCGCGCAGGAGGACGAACTGAGGGCGCCCATCGAGCGTCTCGTCAACGAGGTAAGGGCCAATTCCACCAACGTTACACCAAATACAAGAAAGAAAAACAGCAAATCCAGAATGCTAACACTTCCCGCGAAAAAAAATAGTACATCAACAAGACATTCACCTACGCCGCCCCGAACCTCTCCATAAACGGCCTCGACGCCGACCCCGCCGTCTTCCTCTCTCCCAACCGCAACCCCGACGAGCCCGAAGAGGCCTACGAGCCCTGGGACGCGCGCCTGCGCCAGCGCGTCGAAGACCTCGCCCGCGAGGAGGAGGAGCTCCTCAATGAGATCGCCGCGCTGAAGAAGAGCGTGCCCGGCGGCGTCGCGGCCGCCATCACACAGGACTTCAAGACGTCGACCGCCGCAGACGAGGCGGCGGTCGAGGCAGCCAAGAAGGCGCGCGAGGATGAGCTAAAGGCGAGGGATGCGGAGGTGCTGCCGCTGGACGAGGTGGAGAGGCAGGGCGAGACGAAGGCGGCGTTTGGGGGAGCGGTGGAGAGGTTGGGCAAGCTGAAGAAGGATATGCCTGCGACCGTGGCCAAGATGGAGAGGGCGAGGGTCGCCGGTGAGTATACCGTCACGGAAAGATCATAGGGCTATTGGGTTCAGGAGTTTTCGGCGTTGGGTTATACCACATGAAGTCTGCCGACGCGTTTCTACGCGTTAATCGTCAAAATCTCACGTCTATCCATGTTGAATCTGGTTGTCACGAAATATGCTAATTCATGACGAGAAGTTAAAGTGAAAGCGATAGTATGTATATTGTAGATAAGGTAACATTTCAGCCAAGGCCAACGCGTGTATGAGCGACTCTACAACAGAAGCTCTTATTTTTAACCATCCCCAAGCCCGCTCCAATTTCATCAACTCTCATGCAACAAGCCTCGCCAACGCCTCATCTTTGACTGGTGTCGTCCAGTGTCAATAGCGCCTGGCCCCCAAAACAACAATCTCCCCGAGCTTCGACTCAAGCATGGCAATCTATCTGGAGACGCTTATGCCGCAGCAGGGGCCTTGGCGGGGTCGGCAGCACCGTCGGTGGTGACGGCGGTGCCAGCGGGGGCCGCGCCGCCAGCGGGGGCGGTGACGGTCTCGCCGCCCTTGTTCTCGATGACGTCGCCAGCAGCCTTGGGCTTGGCCCACCAGGGCTCGTTCGTGAACTCCTTCTCTTGCCACGGGCCGGCGTCGCTCCACTCGCAGCCGCCCTGGCACTCGCACTTACCACCCAAAGACTTGGGCAGGTTCTCGGGCGGGATCTGGTTGAGGAGCTCCTTCTGGTAGCCACCGCCGAGGATGTTGATCTTGGAGACGGTGACGGGGTCGAGCCAGCCCTTGATAACACTCCAGGCGGTGGAGAATCCCCAGGGGGCGTTGATGATGTAGAGCTTTCCGAGACGCTCGGGGTAGTAGTTCTGGGAGATGACGGAGGCCTTCTTGACATAGTCGTAGACCTGGGGCAGGCGAGTGATGGGGACTCCCTTCATGTCCATGATTGTGCAGCAGGTCTCGACAAGGTGGTTGTACTTGCGGGAGCAGGCGGGGAAGCGGGGGTCGGCGCACTTCTCGTACTCGACAGCAAGGTTGGTCAACATGCGCTCGGCCGTGGTGATCTTGTACATGGCGGTCAAGTCGATGCCGCCGTAGTGCTCGATGTAGACAGGACGGCCATCCTGTTGTGATTGTTAGCGAGCCTTGCCTATAGACCAAAGGTGTTTCTCAATTCGAACCTTGTCGGTCTTGTGGTAGTACTGGGGGTAGTACTTGAAGATGTCGGCCTTCTCGGGGTAGTCCCAGCCGGCAATGGTGTCGTCCAGGTTGGTCGTTTTACGCCAGGTCTCGAACTCGACGAACCTGGAAACGGAAGATTAGTCGGCGGTCTTGTAAATCGTGAAAACACAGCGGGCAAGCTCACATCTGCTTGGAGAGGTTGACATCGAACTTGCGGGCGCGCAGGAAACGCAGCTATGTATGCCATGTTAGCCGGGACTGGACACGCAATCCTTATCTTGCGGTCTAGCTTCCGGGAAGTCGTACCAGAGTCAGGGTATCGAGACGCTTAGAGTAGCCCTCAGACTCGAGCATCAGACGCAGCTGGGCGACCTGAGCCTTCTGCTCCTCGGTGAGGTGGCCAGGGTGACCGGGCTGGGCCGTCGGGGCGACAGTTGGGTAGTCGAACTGGTCATACTTGGGATCGAGTTCGGTTTGGGCCATGGTGGGGCTGTTTAAGGGTCTTCTTCACGAGGAAGAAGAACGGTGTAGAGGGAGGAGGTGGTTGTGGTTGAAGAGGGAATTTCCCAAAAAGGCGGGGTTGGAAGAAGGAGGGAGAGGCGGCGGTTTTGAATCAACACGACGGTCAGTCAGTTGTTGTTCCAAGGAAGAAGAGCACAGAGAGGGCGACCGGGATCGTAGGTGTTCAGGAGAGAAAAGACACTGGAGCTGGCCTGGCTGTGGGGAAGGAAGAGAGATCTCCTGCACAAGTGTAGGGGCGGCTTGAGAGGTTGAATTAAAGTGCACTTCGCTGGCCGTATGCCAAAATTCGTCATAGCGACCGGTCCCGCACGCTGTTGCCCCTGGTTGCCCCTCAAAATGGTACTAGCCAGCCTACACCGCACTTGCGCACCCGCATCTAATAGATACGAAGTACGTATGCTCTTTCCCATCAGCTCCATGAGCATCGCCCGCCACGACACTTACGTAACCCACTAAACCGCCGACCACGCGCGGCCAGAGGCGCTGTAGATTGGTAGATTAGTGCATCTCGGCGAACGGCACCCAGCCCTGCCAGTTAACCTAGAACCTGGCCAGCCAGCGTGGTAGCATGCAGTGTTCCAGCACTGATTCGCTGGGCGACATGAGTCGAGCAACTCGAGTGGTAGTGTTGGCAGTGGCACGGAAAAATGTGGCTGACTGGCTTAATTCCGGCCCTATGAGACATCGGATGGTTCTCAACGAGGTCGCTGTTGGGACGTGACACATGTCTGCTGGTGGGCGGTTCGCTGCGCTGGGACGATTCCGTCCGTGGTGTTGCACGGAACAGTTCTGTTAGGCTCAAGACACCATCGGCAGCCGGGGTCTTTCACAATCCGGACTATGTATTTGATGGCTAAGCCACGCTCATTAGGCCGATTGCCCGTCATTTAACCCTGGGACTCGTTTGAGGCTCTCAATCTCCGGGGCCGCATCATGACGAATCTTTTAGGGGTTGGAGAATCTGCACACGAGGCCTCCTGGAATTGCTGAAAAAAATCATGAAATCTTTTAATTGGTATCAACTCTCCGACTAGCCACCGGCCTTGGTCTTGTCCTCGTCCTTTTCGGCGCCCTTTCCGTCTTCCTTGTCTTTGCGCTTCTGAACAACCTCCCAGTTGTAGACTCTCGCGATGGCAACTTCCATCGTCTGCTCTCTGTCAATGGGTGGTGCTCTGAGCAGCTCATGGGTCGGGGTCGTGGACGTACCGTAATCTGCTCTCTCAGGAAGTCCAAGTCCTCCTCGCAGTTTGATAGACTCAGTTTCGCAGTCGACAGCTTGGATTGCAGCAGCGTCTCGGCCTCGTCGATGGGGTACGACAGCATCACGTTGGCCTGACTTCAATCAGCATCATCATTACGCCTTCTGTCCAGAGAAAACGTACTCCCAGCCAGATGTAGACCTCGTTCGTCGGCGGGATCTTCGCCTTGGAGTATAGAGTGTCGTTCAGCTCGAAAGTCGTCTCAATCGGTTCGTCCTCATCCTGCGCAGCGTCAATACCCCCTATCTTATTGCGCCACAATTGGTGACTCCAACCTGTCTGAGCTTCAAGAACTGCACGGAGTCAAGCGTCTTCTGGATGTCGGGAATCTTGTCCTTCAATCCAGCCACGCGCTTCTGAAGGTTCAGCTCCATGAACTGGTATTTCCTGCGCGCACACCAAGTGTTACCAAATTGTCCTGTCGTGTGCCCCTCTTTCGTCATTTCGGTGTCCGTTCCGATTCGAATTGCGGGCGGGCGCTCGTCCATTGCTGGGCGACTCACGAAATCATCTCCTGGAAGTTGCGCAGAGTGGGCTCGACATCTTCGCGGGTCGTGACGTAGTCCTCGACCTTGTCGACGAACGGCGCCTTGGGGATTCCTCGAGGGTTGCTAGGCGTAGCATCCTTGCTGCGTACAGAGAAATTCGGTCAGCTTCGTCGAAATGACTGAACATAAACTGGAGGCAGTTACCTGGCCGTCTCCGGCTTCTTTCCCTCTGCCGACATTGTAGAAATAAAGAGATGGTGCTTCAGCGCATCATCTATTGGTCGGAAGGAGCTTGCGATTTTTCGCCAACGGTGTGGAGGGGAGCTGCAGTGACGGTCCGCTACTCACCCGATTTACGGTGGCCTGTTCACCGAGGTGAGGGGTACCTTCCCTGCTACCCAACTTGACTTGGCACGGGCGGATGGTGGGGTAGCTAGCTACCTTACACAGATGCCACACCGAGACACCGAGATGCAAATGGTCGCCTCAAATACTTGTAGTTGATTATCCTGTTCGTCAATGGGAATAGTGGTTTCATGTTTCTTGCAAGTGCGCGTTAGTTTCTTCAGCTGATTTGTCACCATCGTAATTATAGTGACCTCTGACTTCAAATCATCCACCCACTGCCGTCTTTGTCGTCAACTACACACGCATCATTGTTTCGACTTGCATCGACTCACTAATTCAGTGGGCGCTTCTGGCATTAACCCATTTACAGCGCTGGAAGCCATCTCTCCATACCGCCTAAAAGGAACTCATAAGCGCATTCGAAGCAAAAAATGGTAAATAAAGGCAAAAGAAATGATCATGTTCCGAAACCGAGAATCGAACTCGGGGCTATGCCTAACCTCGCATCGAAGATGAGAGGGCATCATGTTGGCCACTACACCATATCGGATTCGACTGTTGAAAACCTGCGCCGTCTCGGAACCTTGTGTGTAGTGGAGCGGGGCCGCAAAGCCTGCACCATCCCGCGGTTAGGGCCAGGAGTGGATAGAGACAGCTTGAAGTGTTCATTGGTTCCAGCATCTTTCATCATCATGATATTCTACAAAGCCTTTCATGCCGCCGTCATAAAAGTCTAATGCCCGCTTCTATTCCTTATTCTCAACCCTGCGCTGCAGAATGTGTCTCGCGTTCGCGGGGGTAAGTGTGTCGATATCCAGCTCCTCCAACGTCTTCTTCGCCTCCGTGTTGTCAGTGAACACCCGATCGCTCGCCTCCTTGAGCGACAGCCCTCCCTCTACAGGTTCGGTCGGCAAGTTGAGCAGTTTCAGTGCATCGACCAGACTAGTCATCGACGCGACGCCATTGGGGATGTACCTCTCAACGAGGGAAAAGATGGCGTTCACGTCGCGGGTAAACTGCGCTGCACCGAACGCCGTGAAGCTAGCCCTCATAAGAACCTCGCCCCATAGCAGATCCTGCAGTTTGTCGAGGGTGGAGCGCCATGTGCGGCGGAAGGCAGCGGTGCTGAGTGCCTTGACGAGGAAGTCGAGGTTGCGCTTCAGGATCCTCAGCGGCTCGTCCAGCTCAGGGGTGACGGCTAGCTGAGACGGGTCGACTGCGGTGACGTTAGTCAATGCTTCGATATCGGTATCACAGGTCCACTTACCCTCTGCACCACTATCGCTAATGGTCGTCCACTGCGTTCTCGTCGCATAGGCTCTGAAGGCCTTGTAATGGGAGTCGGCAAGCGCGTTGACCAAGAAGTCCTGCGCCGTCTTACGGCGCAGACTATACGCCGCAATCGTCTCGTCAAACAGGATGCCATCATCCGTATCAGACCCAACGGCCGTGGACGTGCGATCCTTGACCTCTTCGTAGCTCATCTCGCCAGACATCCTGGAAGGCTCGCCATCCTTGGTCGCGCGCGATTGGAGCTGGTCCCACAGCGTGACGAAGAACTCCTCGTTGCTCCAGTCTTTGAGGGTGTTGACGACGTGATCGGCACTCCCGTAGACCTTGCATAGTGATTCGAGAGCGCCCGTGCCTTCGAGAGCTGCAAGCTGTTCTTTCGTAACGCCGTGCAATGTTCTCCCAACGGTTGATGTGAGCGCTTGGTAGGCCTCGAGAGAACCGCGCAGGCGATCGTGAAACTCGTCGAGGATGTCGAGCTGGATGCCGATCAAGAAGCGGATCTTGTGCTTGAACGTCCGGACTCTCTCGTACTGGGTCGTGATCGATCTCAGCAGGTCAGTAACCCGCACAGCACCAAAGGTAGGCTTCGTCTTTCCGGTGCCAGTGTAGTCGTAATCGATGTTGCGCGCGTCTGGTGTTGCCATGATGGCCTGGAAGCGTTCCATGGCGAATGCCTTCTCGGCCCGGAACCAGGGCTCGAACCACTCCTCCAGAACCTCGGACGCAAGACCAGGCCAGCCTTGTTCCGCGTTTCCGCCGTCGTAGTTGAACTTAGAGCGGATATTCTCATCAAAAGTCATAAGCTGGCCCATGAGACTGCTCAGGAATGTCGGGTTATTAGCAGCATCTGCGGTCGCGGCCTTGACCTTTTCCCTCATGACAGGGAGCATGCTCGTGATGAAGGCGCAAACTGGGTCGACGTACACCAAACTATTTCCAGCAGGTGTTTCGCGGAGTTTGGCAGCCAGAGTGAAGCCGAGATTGTCCCTGAAGAAGTCCTCCCACTTCTCAATGGTCGCCAGGAACCAAGGGAAGCAGTGTGTCCCTATCGCGTCAGGTTTGCTTGTTGGTTTGTCGCTCATGAAGTGGAAGCGGAACTCTGATACGAAGATCTTGCTCATGACGTCAAACGGAAGAAGGCTGACAATCGACTTGTTCAGTGTGACCTCGGGAATTTGCAAGTCGATCAGCTTCTCGAAGCATGCCAGCCATTCCTCGTCCATCTCAGATGTCGGATCAACCAAGGGCCACGACCTCTTGCTCAGTATAGCCTCTAGCTCGCCAGACATAATCTTCTTCATCTCGTCCCACAACTTATCAGCGACGTTACGCACATGGTTGACGAGGTGCACAGCCGCGTCGTCCGCCGGCCCGGATAGCTCCTCCAACCGCCTAGACAGCTGCTTCAGCTTCGAGTACGGCTCCAGCGCGGCCTTGGGGCTTTCGGGGAGATGCGACCGGGCTTCAGCCCTCAGCCTGTCCACATCTTGCAGGAGTACCAGGTATTTCTGCGCCAACTCAATCGTCTGCAGCTTCTTCATAGGCCTTTGCAGCCTGGCAATGGCCTGGTTCGGCGCATCAGACGCTGCGGCGATCTTGACACGGACGTCGATGCTGTGCTGCAGCTCCTGGAAGTCTTGTATACGCTGAGCGAGCGAGGATTGGCGGTCTCCAGCGGTGCGGCGGGCTTCGTCGAGCTGTTTGACGGCGTTGTCGAGCTGGGACTGGAGCTGGCTGCGCTGGACCTCAACATTGGCGATCAGGGAGTCGAGGTTCTCAAGGTCGGTGGTGGATTGAAGCTTGTCGTCGAGGAAATCTTCGACTCGAATGTCTAAGGCGCCGCCCGTCTGGGCGCGCGCATCGGGTATAGTTGCCATAGCGGGCTGGTCCGGCGTGGTGTTGCGACAGGGCGAGTCTGGATATTGAGATCGCAACGTATGGTCTGAACAATGACGTGGAGCTTGAGCTCCGCTGTAGTGGGGTTATATGCATTTGTCGAGCTGTGTGCTTATGTACGCTATTTATGTAGTTAGCCGATACTTTTCTCAAATACCTTGTTGAATAGTGATGGGATGAACTCTTCACTTTGGGATCAATACCAAGGGAAGGAACCTTTGGAAATACTATTTGAAGGCTTGAAGAAATTAAGAGGACAAAAGCTTGACAAGACTCAAGCCGATTAGACCTCATGGTTTGCATTCGACACTTGTGTGTCTAATATCATGTCACCAGGAAGGACAGATAGCCCCAGAAGGAAGACTAACAGTAAACCTTTTCACCACTGGATCCGACTGAAAAATGAGAGCTGGACGTAGATCCTTGGTAGATGAGGACTGCTGCGCTGCGCTGACCTCAAGCGCAAAGACTGCCCCACAATTGACGCGGGACGGAGACTGCGGCATATTGAAGCAGGCCGGGACCGGTAGACCCACACTTCGGACCGGATGTGTGGAGGACGTGAGACACCGGGACCGACCGAGCTAAGGCAGCTGGCATAGACCTCGATGACCTTATTTTCCAGGAAGCTATGCTCGAGACGGTCTAATTTTCCTGCGTCTGAGGGGCTGTATTTCCTTACGTACTTAACTACTTACATCACGAACGATAGTGACGATAACGACGACGACGACGACGACGACGATAACGACAACAGTGACAAAAAGTCACCGGCGCCCTGCATTCTCTTCGTCAGAGTTCCAGGGCCATATCGGACGACCGACGAAAATTTCATCGTGTACTCTCGCTCCTGTATGCCATTGGAACGGAAATAACCCTCTGATTAGAGTGGGTTGGACAAGGCTGGCCGAGGCCACTGCGGAGACTGCTGGCGATCGACCCGCGGATCGTGAAGACGACATTGGAGCTGCTGGGGGGAATGGTCTGCATTGAAGATCCAACTTTCACTTTCGCATCGAAGACGATGTCCGCAATCTTGTCGGCTGAATGAAGCCGAAGCAGATGCCAGACTTTCGATAGGTACTGGGTCAAGAGACAGCTCAACAAAGTGCACAGACCGAAGTTAGTTAGCAGCCACATGTTATTGTCAACAGAAGCAGCGGTTCGGCACCTCCAACATCCGTCCAGCCCAGCAACAGTCAGTCACAAAATCTCACAAGGAGGCTTGGTAGCGCTTGAAGAGATGTGGCTGAGGGTTCTTACGGGCTGATAGTGAGTCATCATGAGATCGTTGTTGCTCCTGATGGCCAGAACAGACTGAACAGCTGGCTAGTGTACTGTCTGTGTATCCGTGAAGCAAGCTGAGAGACGCAGGCAAATTGCGTCAATGGCTTGTGGCTTGGTTCCGTGCGAACAGATGGTGATGGCGGCCCTTGGATGCTGTCAAGGACGCCTAAAGATAGTGATGCTACGGGAGATGGCTGGAGAAGGCGAACACATGGACTCCCGAGATCTACACAAATCGGGTGCCGGCAAGCCGGGCATTTGAAGCCAGTGGAGGCAAGACAGCGTTAGCGCCCACCAACATCCGTCCATGCGGGATCGAGAGACAGCAGTCAGCTGAAGTGACAGATGTCGATGGGAAGATATTTTTGTCAACGCGCATCTTCGAACGATGCGTGAGAATGGAGATTGTTGACCGCCATCAGAGACGCAAGCGGTGTGTTGGGCAACGGCTGTCCGACTTGTGTGGTGGAGTTGATAGGAAACCGATGGGTCTCGACGATGGGAAAAAAAGCACGGAGCCGTCTGGGGTTCCTGCGAGAGGGATCCGCCCAGCAGGGGAGCAAGTCGACTGCGTATATCGTCCAGAAGTGGCAGGCTGTAGAAGATAAAGTAGCTGACCGTATCTGTGGCAGGGTGCGCCGAGTCTGTAAGGTCCCACGAGAGGATGCTTGGCCCGTCATGTTGGGTTATGGGATCCGAGATTCAGATGCAGTCGCCGTGCCAACAAGGGGTGGGCAAAGACGGACGGGCTTGGGATGCCGGAAACAACGCATCACCAAGAATCGACGACAGCGAGTCGAAGAGGGAGAAAAGCAAGGCAACAGCTGGACCCATGCTCCGGGTGTCATCTTCAAATGCAGGAACCCCCGAGGCCTTGTTCCCGCGTCGAGTCGTGTGCATGCTTGGATTGGGTTAGGTGAGCGGCAGGCTGAAGCAAGCGACGGACAAACAGGGAAAGCTGCACGATGCGAGGCGGTTGGCGGCCACAATCCCGTGGTGGTGTCGTTTCCCGCGTCGTTGAAGAGGAGCTGAGTGCAAGAGAGGAGAGAAGAGGAGCTGAATTGCGCCCGAAAACAGCTTGGGCTAGAATTCGATGCCAGGAACAACAGGTGCGCTAAGATGCAGACTTAGATTTGACGGGGGGTGAGCGCCTGGACACGATGGGCACACCTGGCGCGGGATGGGGGGGACCCCTGGAAGAAGGGAAAGACGTCACCCAGCCACCGGGCTTTTTTTGCAGTTGGCGACAGGCCAAAGTGGGCCCCCGCCTTCCAAGTCGGGCAACGCAGCAGCCACAGCAGCTAGGGGAAGGTACGTACCTAGCGCCTGGAAGGCCACCCCCGGACGAACCTGGGAGCCAGAACAGCGTCAAAGTGGGGCTGCCCAGGAACCGCTGCAACGCTGCGAATCGCCCGGACAACGCGCTCCTTGCGCCACGAGTAAATAGAGGAGGTTGGCGTAGCTACGTAACGCCTTGCAACAACCGCACTTCCTGTCCATCTTGGCTGCGTTTGGGTCCTAAGTGGGATGGCAGGACCAATTGCACCTCATCCTGGAGCCTTTTTCCCATCCATCAAGATCCATCCATCACCCTTTTTCTCTCTTGCCCATCACCCAGCCATCTGAATATTCACCTCTGCAACCGCCTCTACGTACAAACCTCCCGTCCATCCCGAATCTGCGGGCACATCCCGCCTTCAAACGCTGGACACACCTTTTTTTGTGCGGGAACCTGATCCAGAGACAAAACTAAGTCCACCCTTCCCTCCCCTTGAGCTCCCCAGCCATCCCAATATCCACGAGAAGATCTACCTACCTACCTCTTCCCGCGCCCACCTTTGAAGACCTTACCCGTCACATCCACTCTACACTACACTCACTCAAACACTTTGCGTCCTTCATTCACCGTCAATTCCAAAAGAGACAGCATCCAAAAAGTGGTAGTTTGTTTAGTGTCTGACATACAGGAAAGAGTCTCCATCGCCTACCTCGCAGGTCCAACACCGTCCCGCATTCCTCGCGGTGTTCTCCAGCAGTTCGGTTCTTCTTCAACCCAGCTCTACATTCCTCACTCTTCGCGAGGCATCAACGCCATTCATTCCCGAGACCTCGCATTCCTCGCATCACGAGTTACTCCCCGCGCGATTAGTCCGTCCCCAGACGACAAGGAAAGACAAGCAGCGTGCCAACGCTGAAGGTGCCTGGACCAGAACCCGACCGTCGCTCCGCTATCACGGAGGACGGGCGAGGGTTGCTTGAGACCTCTCGTTAGAGTGGAGGAGTAGGAACACATAGTCAACATGGCGAAATTCCAGGTTGGCTGGTATCGTGAGTCGACCCCTCTCCGTTCTGGAAAAGCGACAGCTTGAGCTAACACTTCCACAGGGTTTGTGCCGTTCCTAGGATACCACCATGTCTTGATGATCTTGATCGCAATTGCCATCATCCTTCTTTGTAAGCTCCATCGTTCCCCATCTGCAAGAACCATCACTAACGCACCCGGCAGCTCTATTACTGGCAGGCTGCTCATCGTCATCACCTTTGATCCCCGATATCTTCCTCCTGTCCCTGTACTATGACAGTTACACTGCCGTCCCCGACACGGCGCAAGTAGACTACAATGTTCACACCGCCATCGAGAACATCGCTGGCGACGCCCGTCTCGCCGCTCGTGTCGGCTACTTTGGTATCTGCATCAGCCCCGACGGTGGCAGTTGGCTTTGCAGCAACAATGCCACTGCTCTGGCCAATGAAGTCTCCGTCGACCAGGATCCTCTCAACCTGATCTGGCTCGCCGCCCAGTTCAAGGATATGATTGTTTTCCCCTACCTCATGTGGGTCTCCTCTACCAACCACCTCTAAAACCGCCTACTGACAACCACCAGCATCATCGCCATTATCTTTGCCTTCGTCTGCTTCCTGCTTCTGGCTACCTTCCCCGGATGGCACGAGGAGGAGGACTCTGAGGGCTCCGACCGCGAAGTGAAGCCCTTCCCCTCGCGACCCGTCTCCCAGATCTCCCTCGCCATCATCTTCATCGCCTCCATCTTCGTGCTGGTGTCGGTATTATGGCAGCACACCGCCTCCGTAGCAGCTTCCATCATCGCTCAAGACTTTGGCAACGGCGCCGTCAAATCCGGTGTCGGATCGTCCGCCATGGTTCTCGGTTGGTTCAGCTTCACACTACTCATCATCGTCACCATCGGTCTGCTAGTCATGATCCTGAGTATCCGCGTCCTGAGCCAAATGGTCGGCTAGTCGCGCCAACCGGGTTGAAGAGATGAAGCAGATTTGACGACGACGACGATAAGATGTGTAAAAGATGGGGCCCGAAGCCCGAAAGGAACACTTTGTACATGGGGAGAGCGCGATTTTACGCCTCACCGAGACCCATCAGCACATTCATCATCGTCCAGCACAAAAAACCACACCAAGCATCAGGGACATTGGCGTTTTCGTTTCGAATTGTGTTTTTGTTTTTATACTCTATTTGCTGTTTTGGCATTTCAATTTTTTGGGCCGGCAGGGGGCCCACGACACCAGGAAACATGTCGAAATTTCCATGGGACCCCCCATGTTTTTAATGTTGAACGCTTCCTCGCAAGCGGCGGATGAGCAAAGAAAGAGAAGAGAGAGCATGAAATGCATAGACGATACCAGCAACGCCGCGCGGGTCTTTTTAGCCACTTCTCGCTCATGACCCTCAACTCTTACGACGACGACGACACCGAGGCCGTGGCACACGGTCACTTGAACTCTTTGGATTAGCATCCAAGGGTCATGAACGGAAAGAGTCGACGATGGAGTATTGTGGTTTGTGCAGCACGAGAAAAAGAGAAGACCGAAAAGAGAACGGCATGAGGGAAATGAAGGGAAACAAACTTTTTTTACTTGGACGGATCAACGGGATGGGAAATGTGTGTAGGAGTATGTCGACCATGATTACGGGATAAGAGTGTCATGGCCTCGAACCAAAGATGAAGATGAGATGAGAGGAAATGAAATTGAACATGCCAAAACACACCTCGTCTCATTCTGCTTCTAGTGACTCTACGATAACCTATCCCTTGAATTCTGATCGACTTTTTGACTATGTGGAAAGTGGACAGGGAAACATCACTTGGAAAGTCACTATGAAGCCAATTAAGTAGCTTTTGTTTTTGCACTTTATACAGGAAAAGAGTCAATCGACCAATACAACAAGAAAACCCGCAATTCAACACGCCCAAAACGCCATGTTTACCCAATTGCCTTGTCCCACCGTGATATCTCATGCTTGACTGTTCCCCTCCCCCCTCTTTCTTCACTCTTCTCTCTTCTCTCTACCATCTCTCTCTCTCTCTACCATCTCTCTCTCTCTCTACCATCTCTCTCTCTCTCTCTCTCTCTGTTTTTTAACGTCATCGTCTCCTTCTCGTCCCGCCATGCACGCAACGCAGCAACGCTTGCTAATGCACCAACCAACCAACCCACACGCAACATGACATCTACACGGGCCTCTTGAACGGATGCGCCTCCGTGTTGAGGACGTAGTCGTCTAGGCTGATGAGGTCGGGCTCTGAGTACAGCAGGTAAAAGTACTTTAGCGTCTCGGCGACCCAGAAGCTCTCCATTTCGTCGACGGGCTCCGGGGAGCTGGAGAGGATGTTGTCGACCGCGCTGGCGCCGTGCTCGGTGCGCGTCGCCTTGATGATGGCCTGCCACATGTTCCAGCCCTTCTCCTGCCAGATCGGGTCGCCAGTGATGCGGTACATGTACCACACCGATTCGATGGCTTCGGGTCTGGGTGAAGCGTGAGTAAACAGAGCAATGACAGAGTGAACGCGGTTTAGGGGGGACTTACCGGAGGATGTAGCGTCTAGAGTTGATGTTGACGAAGCCAGGCGGGATCTTCTCCTCGTCGAGCATGATCTTGACGTATTCCTTGTGAGACTTGGGCTTGGGGTCGGGGATTTCCTCCTCGTACACGGGAATCGTGCCGACGATGCCTCCGCTGACGGGAGCGTCGTTCGAGACGGTGCCCGAATCCGACGCGTCGCTGTTGATGTTGAGCTTGTCCTTGAGCGAGTTGCTGGCCTTCTCTTCGGTCGTGCCCTTGCGGGGATCCTCTGAGGCGGGGGGAGCTCTCTTCTTCAAGAGGTGTTCGTCCACGTTGGACGGGGACTTGTTGAGACCGGGCTCGGGAGCGGGCCACTCGGTCTTCTTGACATCGTTGACCTTCTTCGGCTGGTCCTTGGGGACCTTGACATCAGCGAGGGGGTCGACCTTCTTCTCCTCCGCAGGCGGGGGCATGGCCTTGTCGACAGAGAGTCTCTCGACCGCGGCAGCTCTCCTAAGCTCCTCGTTCTTCTTCTCCTTCTGTCGCTCCTCCCATTCCTTCACCTGCGCGTCGCGCCAGGCGGCGGAGGGGTCAAGGTGCTCCCACCAGAGAGTCTCGTTCCAGGGGCAGCTCTCGAGAGACGCGCAAGGGACGACGGAGGCGCCCTCGGGCATGATACCGGAAGGCATGGATTCGTACGCCCAGACGCAGCCATCAGTCAGCTTCTTGGCAATTTCCAGGTCCTCGGGTCTGTCAAAGATCTTGCTTCCCAAGCCGAACATGCCACCAATGAAGCAGGTAAGGTGAGTGACCTCATACTCGACTCGGGCATCGTACTCGGGATCACCAGCCGTGGAGACCTTCGCGGAGAAGAGAATGTCTCTCTCCTTGGGGACCATTGGCCTGTAGAGAAGCCACTTCTTGACGGCTGCAACTGTCTTCTCGTGCATAGTCTTGTACTTGGGCTCAAGGCCGCCAAGCATTAGATATTCCTACAAAGTTAGCTCAAACTCTGGGAAAGCGCCAGATGAAAAAAAACTCACCTTGGGGAAGTATTCATAGGTCGAGTCCTGGCTTCCACCCATGCTGTACTGCTCGTATCCCCAACCGCCAGGGGCGAGTCCCTGGGGAATGCACTCCCATTCGGATTTCTCCTCGGGAGATGTGGGAGAAGGTCTACGACCGCTGTTTCCGGGATACAAAGGCTGCTCATTCACAATCGGCTTCGGGAAAGCCTCTTCCTTGTCGACATTGGCGTTCTTCACCACAGACTCACCATCCTCAGTGACACCAACAGCACGCTTCGAGAGGCCTGTCTCACGGGGTGCCACGGGCTCGTCGCGCTTCTCGTCCACGGCAGGCTTGTGGCCTTCGGGCTCTTTCTTGTGCGAGGCGACGGCCGCGGCGCTGGCAGCTGCAGCCGCAGCCTGCTCCTCCTGGTAGCGAATGGCCTCCGCGGTCCTGTTGCAGCCTGAAGCGTCGAGTTGCTCGGGGAAGATGCCGTTCAAGGTGGTGCCACGTTTCTGGAGATCCTCCAAAGCGTCGGTGATGCGCGCAATCGCATCGTAGTACTTGTTTTCTCCGGTCAACTGAGCGAGGCGGGTGAACTCCATAGTCATGGAACCCAGCTCAGCGACGCCGACGTTGCCAGCGCGGTGCGGCTGGGAGGCGTACTGGGGCTGCCAGTTGTAGTACAGAATGGGCATGCGGTTGGGGGTATCGAAGACGCCCATCAGGATCTCGGCCAGCTCAACGGCCTTGTCCAGCAAAACGTCGTAACCACCCTTCTTTCCTCCGCTCACGTCGTACGCCGCAAGCAACCCGCCCAGGTATCTTATAATGGTTTCGAAAACGGGAATGTCGCGGCGCGTGGGGCTGAAGGTGAAGTCGATGTCCTTGACGGCCTTGGCAGCCTCGTCGAACTCCTCCTTCATGCCCATGATCCAGAGAGTGTCGAGACCATCCACAAGCGTAGCAGCCCAGCCACAGAAGGGGTCACGATAGCGAGCGCTGACGGGGGAGAGCTCGTCGTGCATCCAGGCGTACTTGCGGTACCCTCCCCAAGAACGAACCATCTCAGCCTTGATCTGCGCCAGGCGTCTCTCGCGCTTCTCCTTGACGGCGGTCGTCTCGGGCTCGAACTTGTACTGGATCCTGGGGATGTCCTTGGGCTTTCCGGTCGGAAGGGGAATGATCTTGTCGGTGGGAACGGGAAAGTGCTCCTTGACCTTGTGCCAATGGATCTGGGAGGTCGTCGTGGAGGCGCTGGACTCGGCGTTGTCGGCGTTCGGTCGGCCAGGAGGCTTCTTGGCGTGGAACTCGTCCTCGGCCGGGATCTTGGCGGTTTTCGTGACCTCAGGCTCGTTGTCGGGGTTGTAGACGGGCATCGTAGGCGTGTTTGCGGACTTTGTGGGAATGCCCTTCTTGGGGGTCTCGGTCTTGAGCTGGGGGATCTTGACGACGGTCTGCTTGGCCGTCTGCCGCATGGGGTTCTGCTCGGGCTCATCCTCCTCCTGATCGTGAGGATGTTCGCTGTCCGGGGGCGGGTTGTTGTTCAGAGGCTTGTTGGCGGGTGGCTCGTTGACGGGAGGCTGTTTCGCGGGCTCGGTCTTGCCCTTGGCAGGTTCGTTGGGCTTGATGCTGCCGGTGTAGCTTGTCGCATCCCATTCAGGGTTCTTAAAGACCTGGTACAGCATGAAGGCCATGACAAAGGCCACCAGAAGGACATAACGGCTCCTCCTGCGGGGCATCATGATTGCTTGCTTGCTCGCCGAGGCGAGTCTCTGGGGCGCAAACTTGGGGAATTGGGTGTAAGATCGGTCGCGTGCTACACTGCAGGTAGCGGTTCGACCGTCGATCGAGGACCCAGGGGTCCAGGGAAAAGAAGAGCGGCAAGGATGACAGTGAGTTAACGCAGTGTCATTTCTCGGTATTTGGGTGATGGTCGGATTCGAAAGGGTCCTTGAGCAGGCGGGAAGAGTGGTTCAGTGTAAGGAATGGAAGAAGGGAAGAAAGGAGAGTAATTGGAGTGTGATTGAGGCAAGGCAAGACGAGGAGCAGGAAGAAAAGATACGTAGAGAATTGGATGGGATGCACGACAGTTGAGGTAAGGTGCCTAGGAAGGTCAGCAAGCAGGTAGGTGGCATGTACAGATTGGCTTTCGGCTCCATTTAGGGGGGTACACGGAGCTGCCAGGATGGCCAAGATGAACTTAAGTGTTCTAGTGCAGCGCCTCTGAGGGGAACGCGCTACGGATACAGAGCAAGGCAACCTAAGCCTTTAGGTAATATGGAGGTGGGATGTGGGTGTGTGGACGGCACGCGCATGAGCAGATACAACGTTCAACAGCGCCGACAACGTGGCACAGAAAGTATTTCGACATCAGACCAGCACTACGCAGCTATGTACATACCAGTAGGGCGAACAGGCCGCCCGCCACCTGTGCGCAGTGGGCGGTGGAAGCTGCCCGAGAGCAGCAGTCAGCGCACATGAGGCGAGAGAAGAGCAGACGGGCCGGGAGAGGCAAAAAAAGGCACGACAGTTTACAGACGCCAAGCCGCGAGATCTGAGCTTTCCCCGTGTCGGATTGAAGCATCTGGCTCCAGCAGGTCAGGGGTTCAAGACGTCTTTTCAAGTGATTTATCTGGGTCCCCTCGCTTTGCAGAGGCCCGCACCCGTACACTGGTATCCGCTCTGTATGTATCCAACCTTTGTACGACCGGGTTCTCCTTAACGATAGCTGTCACGGATTCGAGATTGCCCGTATGGATGTCTGAAGATCCTCTCTATCAAAGACGTTTCAACCCGTCTAGCCAACTCTGTCAACTTCTCATTGGTGCAAAGTTTCGCCCTCAGCCGCAGATACGCCCGCCACTTGTCTTGAAGTCAAATCATTCTCAGAGTGGAAGAGAGGTAGGGAGAGAATTGCAAGACACTTGTTTTTTTCTCCTCTGCAAAAATGTCTCTGTCCTTTGCCCCTTGCTTGCTCAACCGATTGCCACCCCAGACACACCTGGACAACTTACTGAACAGTACAGAGTAACACACAAAGAATGGCGCATGGCAATTGGCTCCCGTGGCGGGTCACACCTTAAGTGATGAAAGGCCACGGCGGCCCTCCCAGCTCGCAGCCAATCCGATCACAGGGGACCGGCGCACCTTAACAGCGGGGCGGAACGGATCCAGATGGACCTTATTTTTCCAGGGAGTCGGTGGGCAGCTGCTCCTCCAAAAGTCGTATCCCAAGATGGATGATCCTCGCAGTAGATTGCACCAACCTTTGGGTACGAGGACACTGGAGTCCGAGGATGATTTTGGGCAAACTATTCATCTCGACTATCCAATACTCTTAGTAGGTACACAAAAAATACAGAAGCGTGCCCATCAAGTCACCCGACCTCCTTTACTACTGTCAGTAGGTACCTGAGGAAGCCAAGCCGGATCCCCGCCGTCTTTTTAACCGGGCTATTGTCTTGGCACGAACAGCTGCCAGAGCTTCTGCTTCCGGCAACCCATTCAGCCCTCTCTCTGTCTCCTCTCAGGCTCTCTCTCTCTCTGAGACTCTCCACATCGAGCCCCCTTGCGCCCCTTGGCAATCAAAAGACGGACAGCCGAACAACAACCGGTCGTCAATCGCTTCTCCTCGGGCGAGAAAGAAAGCCTGTGCGACGATCGCAGTCTTGTAAGCGCCAGCCTCTGTTGACGTGCAGTGCAGTGACACGAGCAGCCGCAGCAAACACGCTGACCGACCGGCCGGCCGTGACACGGGGGGCCCGCTGTTCAGAAACGCCGTCTTCAAGCCGAAACACTCGAGCTTCAAGACATGACTTCAGCGCTCCCGCACCGCATGAGGCGCGATTGACTGAAAAAAAAAGACGAGCCGATAAGCAGGTGCTGGACAGGTCTCCGCGGCATGCAGAGCAAAAGGGAAAACACGAGACGAAAAGGAAAAAAAGAAGGTTTCGGGTTCCTGTCTTTCATCACCGCCCCGAGCAGCAACATTTGCCGAGCATCTCCAGGGTCCCGCCCCGTCTCCACGAGATCTGCCTTATTAAGATGCGAAAAAAGAGACAGTCCGTGAAGTTTAAAGATTCCGTCATTCCGTTGCGCAGGTGCATTTTTTCGTAGTCAGCACCGCCCGGAATGCAGAGGGCCCTGCATCATACCGCATTAAGAGACAGGTCGGTCGGCTGCCGGGCCTCCGATGCCACCCTCCTCCCCAAATATGCGGGCGGAGCTCTCGTGGTTCAAATCGGGCAGGTAACCCTCCGCCCGCATTTGCCGGGCCTGCCGGAGGATGGAGGGGAGAGGAGGGGCCCGCACGCGACTGCCATGTGACCTGCGAGAATGGCGGAAGAATTCCAACGACGGCAGGGAGGTTATTTAGACCTTTGGGAAGGTGGTGTTCCCAGCCGGATATTTACCACACTGCGACATAGATATGCTTAATTGATCAGATATAGCGCGGAGTTCTCGGTTCGATGGCTCTCAGCTCACGAGACAGCTCCTGCCCAGATCTACTCCTGCGATGCGTCCAATTGTGTTATGTTTCTTGAGAGCTCCTGGGAACGGTGTCGTGGCCCCCACCTGATTGAAGTTATCGTGAAACCGAAAGACAAGGGGACATTAAGACAGCATGCTAAGATGGTTTGTGACAAGGGAAGGTCACGAAAGAGCGATGGCGGGTACTGACATGGAGACTCGGACTCGTCGAGGAAACAAGATTTACCCAAAACGCCAAAACGCATAACATCAAGCGCATACAGTGGCACGTTGATCCATGAAGTTGAATAAGTCTCTTCAGGTATTTAATAGATTGGCTCATTTTTAGACTTTTGGAGATAAGACTCATAATGAACCCTGGGGGGTTTTCTTACACGAACACAGCATTTAGAATTCTGCTTCTACCTTGATGGTCATCAAAAAAAAAGTTTTGCTAGTCGGGCAGTGTCCATACACGCGTGTATCCTCTCAAAGCGACTATCGTCGTCGTCGTCGTCGTTATTATCATCACTAGCCCTACTGCTTTCTCTACTGCTGTCGTCCTTATAGAAGTATTGGGTGTGCTACGATACTGCCGGGTAGCTAACTGACACTGCCCGGCTAGCAAAGCTCCTAAGCAAAGCTTTTCATTAAAATAACGCTTCTCAATCCCTGCTCGATCACCAGCGAGTTAGCAATAATCGGTAGCCAAGATGTACGACGACGAGTGGAACCGACTGACTCCCGAAGAACAGCACGAAAGGCGAAGGGAGCACGGAACATGGCCCGCCAGATTCCTCAAAGCCCTCCGGTTCGAATTACACAAGAAGCAGTCCCCGGAGCAGAGAATGGGTGCCACCGGCGAGCTCACCCGCCGCCGCCGTATCCAGCTTCACTTCCTGGAACTGTACTTTTCTCCAGCCATGGTCGCGAGGATACGACCACACTTTCAACACTTTGCCGAGTACCAGCTGTCACTCTCTAGATATGTCCGGTACCGTTGTCAAGACATGCTGCCCGGTGAGTTTTGGAACTTGCCGGCCAACTCGCCGAGCAGAATGACGAAAGCCCGGCTTCTGCTTGTCATCAGCCTGGTCTTCCATCCGGATGTCAGCGCTCAGATTGCTTCCAACATTGAAGAGTTCGATGAAATTGCAGGTATCGAGTGTACGGAAGCATTCATTGGCGAGACTGCTTTGCGGGATTGGTTGAAGTACCTGCTTGACTACACCCTGTCAGGGCTGGCTGGCGCAGGTTGTCCCTTTCTCAGATATGATGTAGGCTCCGGATAACGGCGCATCTTTGTTGCAAATGCTGACGATTAATGATAGAAAGCAGCGTGGTCTAGTACTGACGATGAGGGGAATCCTAAGGAGCTACACCCGGGACCTCATCCGGACTTTCTCAAGTTTATCAGGCCAATCGATGTTGAGCAGATAAACTTGAAAGGCAAAAACATTCTTGAGGCATGGAGGAGTCATCCAGTCACACGATCTCTGAGCCGCCTCAAAGACGGGCAGGATGAGTTGCGACACGACCCGGCTAACTTGGGGCAAGCATGGACGCCCGCAACATCAGGCAACAACTGCGTATACACCAGTACAAACGAGCATTTCCTACGCGAGACATGGCACCGACCTTTCATTCCCTTGAACAGAGAAATCGAAGAAAACCAGATGACGCCCAGATTTGTCGACGGTGCTATCACAAGATTTAGCCCTCTCCGAGAGTACCTCTGGACAGCCTTCCGAACGCACATGATATCTCTAAAACCACCAGTAGAAGAGCTCCCGCACCTCAGAGCCCCATGGACTGCCCGAGATCGAAAACCCTACCGAGGGGTGTTGTTGACCCAGTACTACAGCACTCAGCCTGCGCCAGCGGAGCTGTCCCACTACATTGTCCCCGAGGGCCAGGAGACTGCCTGGGGGGACTTGTCGCTTAACCATTGGGTCGGAAATGCTAAGGCTTGGGATCATTATCACCAGATACACGGCCGGGGCCATCGCGAGTGGCCTCATGTGGTTCATGTAAAAGCAGATCCTTCGCCGTCATCCACAACATATCAAACTCACACCAATATGTGGCGAACTGCTTGGAAAGATGGGTTAAACTCAGAGCACAATCCTGACCAAAAGGCAATAATGTACTTGAGTTCGCAGTACAAAGCCACTTTTGCGATTTCTTTTGAGAGGGCAAACACTGAGCTTCTAGCCTACTCGAGGCACTGTCAAGATGTGAAGGGCGAGAAGTCCCTAAATCCTTGTTCATCTTCTCGGAGCTACAGTCCAAGACGTATGTGAAAGGCGTCTTTCTCCAGGTCAAACACAGAGAAGGCTTCAGACCCTTCAGGCCCCCTGAGCGGATTGGTGCTGGACTAGGCAAAAGTCAGCCACAGCCAACAACGCGATGCAATGCATGTTCCATGCAGCTGAATGCCCGTGGCTCCTTCGCGCAGCTCCAGAGAAGTGGGTATCATCATTGCCCACGATCTTCAGCCGTCAACTGAAGGCATGCATGGGATGCTCTGAATGGTAATATAAATTCCAAACTTGAAAGTTCTTTCTGGCTTTTCTTTTCTTGTCGGGCAGCGTCCCTTTCAGGCGTGGCGGTATGGATGAACAGCACGAAGTGAGAAGTATGGGGATTGCTTCCGTTCGGCTCAAACGAATCCCTTTGACATGAGAGGCTCATCGGGAGCAGGCATATGTCTTGAAGCAAGGATCCCGCCAGAACAGACAGGACAGGCAGGACAGGTTAGAGAGGCGACAGCTTCAGAGGAAAGTCGTACAGCGGTATTAAGTAGGGTGAGTCTCTCCCCTCTGTCCTCCTCTCCGTCTTTCCCACAAACTCTTCATCGCCTCTTGGCTCCATCCTTCATCTTCCTCCATACCGCATTTATTCCATCAATCAACGACCATGGACAACAGAACTCGAGACGACCAGCACCGTCTGTTGAGAACGTATTTCTCGCCCGGTGTCGTCGCCAACGTCGAGAAGGGTACGACCCGCAATGAGTCGCGAGGCGCCTTTCTTAGACTTGTACAATACCACGCGGTTCGCGCCATGAGCTACAATGTGGCCACGATGCCGGCGGAGAACATCCGCAGCTTCAACCTCGCCATCCGTCCTGTGTTCCACGCAACCATCTCGGCTAGGATCGCGGCCAACCTGACCGGTTTCGACAGCATCGCTGGCATTGAGTGCGCCGATGATTTCATCACCTGGAGAACGGTTGGCCACTGGGTCGAGTGCTTCACCGAGACGTTCCTCGCCTCTACTCCGACTCAATTCACCCAGTCGTCGGTGAGCTCTGACCCATCGGCATATGGCCAGTCCTCGTCGGCTGCGACGTCAGTCGGAACTTCCCCGAAACATGTGAGTTCCAATGCTCTACTTCCCTTGAAAGAAGCCTTGCTCCTCCACTTCGTCTACCTTCCCTTTCCTTCATCTCCCTCCCTCACTGACATGGATAAATACATAGGGTCGATACGGCATGGGACAACTCGATGGTGCTGGCGACGATAGCCGACGACAACAGATTCCCACCACCTCTCTTCTCGATATTCCTTCTTCCCCTGTCGAGCAAGTGACGTTGAGAGGTCCGACCCTCGTGCAGGCTTGGCTCGATAATCCAGTGACAAGACGCCTCAGTCAGAAAGGACCCGATTCTGGTGCGCTGGCCCACGACCCCATGAACCTTGATTCGCGATGGACTCCTGCCACTGCAGGACACAACTATGTCTACCACGGCACGTCATGCACCACAGAGAGTTTCACCAGCCAGTTCAACAACAGACCCTTCAATGCCCTCGAGGCTCGTCGGAATACCAACCAGATGTCCATTCCCGTGATTGGCGTCATTTTTACCGCCTTCAGTCCTTTGAGGAGCTTTCTCTGGGGAGCTTTTCAGGGCGCAGCGGATGCAATGGCTCCGTCAGCCACCAGCTTTGGTCATGCAGACGAAGTTTGGTCTTGCGGTGGTCGCAGATTCAAGGGCGTTCCTCTTTTCCAGTTTTCTGCGCAGCAGCCCGCGCCCAGCAACCTCTCCTATCACATCATTCCAGAAGACCAAGCGGAGAAGTGGGGTAAAGATTCGCTGGGGCACGCTCACCAGAAGAACGACAAAAGCATTCTCCTGACCAAGCTCTGGCCTCAGTACACAAAGTTCCACGGACAGAAGGGCGACCGCGAGTGGCCGGACATCGTCCACGGGGTGGAGTATGGAAAGCAGAAGGATGCTCTGCAGCCCTTCCATACCAACATGTGGCGCGCCATCTGGAAGCAAGGTCCTGCCGTGGAGCATCTTAATGCTAATCACAGGGCGACTTTCGCCATTACCGTCGAGCTTGTGCCCGGCACCAAGCCGGATTCCTCTTCTAAAGGAGAGTCGTCGACGAAGAAACCGCCCCCCAAGGACGACGACGATGATCATGACCAGCCCAAGGGCAAGAAGAAGAAGGATCGCTTTAAGACGCTGCGAGGCCTGAGGCAGAAGGCTTCAGAGTCCGACTTGGGCAAACGGTTCAAGGCGTGGTCAAACCGATCCACGGACTAATGACACTGTTGTCGCTGTCCATCGACAACTTGGGAGTGTTTGGTCGACTCTGAGGGTGTCATTTCTTCTCATGGAGGAACAGTGTGTTTTGACCTGCGCAATTGGGATTGCTGGCAGGACTTAGAGTGGAGGAAGGATTCGGCATGGTGGTTGATGTGTATCTTAGACACAAAACTCACAAAAGGGAACACCTCCCCTTAAAAAATACTGCGTTCATCCAGCACATTTTCGGTCCCGGAACTTTTGCTTCCTCAAACAGTGATCGTCATAAACAATACGAATGATCGCCAAGAAACAGCTAAATATAACGGAGGTCTTCCCGACCCGGACTTCGCTCACCCAAAGCCCCGCCCCCTGGCTCCATCGAGTCCGAGAGGTGAACTGCACGATGTGCAAATCTGAGACCCAAGCCCCCGCAGAACAGTGATGAATATAAAGTATCCCCTGGCTAGTATCTTGAATAGCACGGGCAATGTGATTCAGGTGTTCACGGATTTCCCTCAAGACCCGGAGCTGTTAATAATACTCGGCCCGAAGGAGAGGGAATAAACCTCCTCATTCGGAGGGCACCGCTTCAAACCCCCATCTTTCTTTCTCCGCAAGGTATTTCCCCCATACCCCAAGGTATTCAAACTACAGCGCCCACGACACGACCGAAACCCTCCAGTGAAGTTATGAGAAAGTCCAAGTAGACCAGGCTGAAAGCACCATAGCTCGCATATCTGCTTGTGAACATACACACCTGGAGAGGGTACTTGTAGATTGCAGTGGTGAAGCATTCTTGGCTGGCAATTGAGTCGCGACACCTTTATATACCTCCCCGTTCGCTCATCACTTTACACAATGTCTATCCCAATCAGCTGGCTCCTTTCCCCAAGAGCATACAAAACTTCGCAGATCGCACATGTAACGAGATATATGATACAGGTGTTTACCTTTAGAGCAATGCCTTCTCAACAGCAATTCGAGGTTTGTGTGATCGGTGAAGATGAACCATAGCGTGGAGTTTCCGTCCACAAGCCCGAACCAACCAGCTCTCGCACATCACGGAAACGACCCCGTTCGAGTCCGCCGCTTTCCTTCCTTTCTGCCTTCGTATTCTGCTACTTTTCCACGTCCTAAAACCACCCGGAGCAATTCCGTATCGCTCAGGTATCTCGCACCTTGACATGAGCTTAGCTGGGTGGCTCAATCCAAGGCAAAGCCTTGCATAGACATGTCATTCGTCTTTGTGCTGCTTGGAGGATGTACACTCCGCAAGGTCCTGAAATAACCAGTCCGTAAATGCCATCAAGTAATCAGCCGTCCCGATCATCGATCCCTTTTCGAGGAGAAATCCCACCTGACACCAGTGACTGGCTTTCGCCCTGTCCGTATAGAAACTTCGAATGGTAGACCCAACAAGAATCAAAGTATCGACAATAAGCGTGGTGGACTGTAATCTTCAACCTAAGCCTGACAAGTAACTTGGCAATAGCCATGACAAAAACCAAATCCACGAAACGTTCCACCACCGCCACCCATACTTGTTTTCCTCCGTATATATGACCCCTCTCTAAGCGTGTTGAACAAAAAGTGGTAGGAAACATTGATATTTACCTGAGTAGCTATGAGCTTCTCGAGAATCTCAACCCAACCAACTTACCCTACCACCCAACCCAACCCAACCCCTTGACCGCAGGCCCTCAACGCACAATCTTTGTGATCTCACAAAATACCCTAGTTTCAAACGTATAAAATCCCACATGATCTCCTTCTGCTCCCGAAAATCTTCAGCAAATTAGTCTTAATGCTCGATCGGTTCCTGCTCAGCCAAACAATCCCTTAAACCAAACACAAAATCACCCGCATCACCACGACAATCCATCAACCCTTGACATCCCGACAACCGCTTCGTCGTCCATTGTTTCTCGCCAAGTATACGATCCTAATGCTTCACAATCATGCTTCACAATCGTCATGAACGACGCGCCATGACCATGACCAGAGTTGAACCTCCACTCGCCCTCAACAAGAGAGCATGGAATCATGGTGCAAACCCATGAGATCGGTCCACCAAGAGCTCCCATTTCGTCGTTAGCCCCGAGAAAAGATTAGTCCGTTTCGTCTTTTTATCGCATCTTCTAGTCAGAGATTTCCGTGTGGGCGGGCTGGCTCAACTGCCGCTGGCCGCTCCATCCCACCCTCGGCTTACACGAGACATACACACAACACCATCACAAGGTACGTCATTGCGCCAACCAACTCCATCAATATATTACCCGCCTCGATATATACCTCCCTCCTCCCCCTGCCTCGGCGCACATCCACCATACTTCTCCATCCCAAATACAACCAAGCAAAGCCCCAAAAAGCGCTCCGCAAAAAGAGCAAAAGTCCCCAAGACCCTTCCCATGCGCCATCGCTGCAACAACGAGCGTCCAGTGTTTTGCATACAACAAGAACAAAAGTTTCATCGTTACCACGTAGCCCAAGCCACGTCTCCCCCTTCTTTTCAATGTTTTCCCTCCTCTTCGTTTTCACCATCGGGTACTGAGTTCCCCTCGCGCTCTCCCCGTCAACTAGACGTCTTTGCCGCGAATCTTGGTGTACAGCCCAGTATCGAAAAAGTTGTAGTTTGGATCCAGCTCGCAGAAGGGGTGCTGCGAGAGCAGCACGTCTGCGGTAGGTCGCTCCAGCGGGTTTCTATCGTTTGTTAGTCTGGTATGGTGACAGTACAAGTCGCAAAGCACTTACACAGTGAAACAGTCCAGCATAAAGGCAATCGCCAGCGGACTGATGGTTTCACGGACCTCATCTGGGATAGGCGGCGTCTCTCCGTTTGCAATCTTGTAGATGGCGCCAACAGCTTCCTCCTTGGACCAAGGTCGTCGACCGGCAAACATCTCTAGCACGACGCATCCCAAACTCCAGATATCGACCTTGGCGCTGTATCCCTTGCCCTCGGAGCGGATGACCTCAGGCGCCATCCAAAACACGGATCCCTGCATCGAGTTGGACTTGTCATTGCCGTAGATGTTGTCCGTCTTCTTGGAGATACCAAAGTCGGAGATCTTGCAGGTGCCATCGAGATCCAGCAAGATGTTGTCGGCCTTGAGATCACGATGCAAGATACCCTCTCTATGGAGGTACGCAAGACCAGACAGCATCTGCCTGGTAAGCGACGAGACGACCGATTCCTCAAACTTGCCGTGCTTCCGCAGGCAGGATCCGATACTGCCACCGGAAATATACTCGAGGAAGATGCTGATAGATGTCTCCTTACGCTCGCAACCAAGGTACTGGACGATGTTGACGTGGTCGAGATGCTGCATCGTCTCGATTTCCTGGTCGAGAGCAGCCACTAACTCCCGCATCTTTGCCTTGTCGCCCTGCGCCGCCTTCGGGTTGACCTCGACTTCCTTGACGGCCAAGAACTCTCCAGTCGTAGCATTCATACCGAGGTAGACACGGCCGTAGGTGCCCTTGCCAATAAGCTGACCCTTGAACCAACGGAATGTAGTCTGGCGCTTGGGCAACGTGTCCTGAGGGATCTGCGGCATGACCATGCTGCCTCGTTGATCGGGCCGGATCTGCACAATGTTGGCGTTGAACATCTTTGTGCTCTTCCTCCTCATCAGTGCCGATGTGTTCTGGCCATTCTGGCCCTGTTGTGTTGTTGTGGTAGTAAACCGCTTGTTGGCCTCATGAGCACCACGAGCAACTTCACGGATGGACTTCATACGGCCGAGACCTCCGGAACGTCTCACGCTGCGTTGAGCGACCGAAGCCACGGAAGCTGGACGCTCCAGTGCCTTGAGAGTAGACTCATCCGAGCCAAGTGTATCGCTCTCGTTGTAGAATGACCGGTTGGCCTGGCCCATAGCCACGCGCAAGCTTGGCGGTGGAGACTGCGGGAGCGCCGAGGGTCCAGGGGCAGCTTCCTTCTCCTCGGACTCAGCAATCGGAGACGGAGGCGAGGCATCCGCTCCTCCTTCTTCGAGTACCGGCTGGTCAAGATCCAAGTTCGGGAAGAAGTCGTCGAGGTTGTTGATAAGGGCGTCGGTGGTGGGACGGTTGGCCCAGACGTCCTTCTCCACAAACGACTTTCTTCGGCTAAGCTTGCTGTCTTCCGACTCCCATCCCTCTGAACCAGGTGTGTTGGGCGTCCTGCGTGAGCTCTTGCCGCTGCGAGCACTCATGAGAGCCTCGTCTTCTTCACCCTCTTTACTCGAACCGCCGAACGACTTGGGTGAGTTGAATGATACAGAAACCTTCTTCTTCGACTTGGCAGTGTTCACAGTCAGGGTCGGTCGTTTGTCGTTGGCCTCATCAGGCGAATCATCGCCATCGAAGATGCGCGTAATCTTGGTCGGCTTCTTTTGCTGGCTGGTCAGAGGAACGGCAAACAAGCCATCATCAGAATCGTCACCAGAGTCGTCATCACGCTGTGCAGGAGGCTTGTCAAAGCTGACATCCGTATCGAGGAAATCAAAGTCTGGCCCATGTGATTTGCGGCGAGGGGGCTGGGGTTGTTCAGTCGGGGGGATTTGGGGCGGGTTGAGGGAACTGGGGCTTATTTCACGCGAATGTACCCGGTGTGCTGTTGATTTGATTTTAGCGACCGTACCATTTTGAGACCTCTTCCTTGACAGCGGAGTCCCGCCGGGAGAGTAGTCAGGCACGACGAAGGGCAGATTTCCACGGCTCCATGTGAGAGAGCCAGGTGAGCCAGACGCCGTGCGAGGACTACCTTGATCCGAGCAGGACTTGCCAAAGTCAACCGACGACATTGCTCCCTTACCTCGATCTGAGTAATCGCCGCTCATGTTAGAGTGCGACGACACTCGCTTGGGCGACTTGGACCTGCGGTTGTTCGAGTGGCCAACCGCCCCAAGGCCTCTGCCCATGCCCACGAGGGCTGCACCAATGCCACCAACAGGTTGGCTGTTTGTCTTCTTCTTTTTGTCCGGGTTTTGTCCGGGAAGCTCCATATCCTCAAACAAGGTGGATGGTCGTCGCGGTGCCGACGAAATGCTGCCGTCGGATGACCGCATGGCGTGTCCAGTCTTTCTGCTTAAAGAGTTTGCCTTGAGAAGAGTAGCAGACGGGTCGCTTGGCGGTGCAGGTGGCTTCCGCACAGGGAACAGTACTTCCGGCTTCTTGTCCTCATATGGCGATTGCCGGGGCTGATCAAAGTCGACTGTGCGTCCGTGAATTCCGTATGGGGTGGAGACGCCTTCCGGCGCGTTTCTTCCGTCCTTCATGGCTGCTTGTCTTCTCTTCTCGAGGTATTCGCGCTGCTTGCGTTCCATCTCGGCGCGATATTCACTTGCTTCCTGTGCGAGCATCTTGTCATCAACTCTCTCACCGGTCAGTGTGTTTTGCCTTGATGTCGGCGGTGACGAGCTGGATCTCGTCCTCGACAAGCCATTCAAACGGTTGTACGCTTCCTCGTCGAGGGACGTGTGTGCTGGAGCGCCATTAGCCTGGCCCGAGCCTTGGGGCATGTAACCGGAAGGACGGATGAAGAACTTCAAAGACCCTGTAGCATCAGCTCTGACCTTGCGTTGTGTCGTCAACTTCTGATCGTCGAGCGGCTGGTCGTGGTCAAATTTGCCAAGCTCGGTCAAATATATTTGAGAATTCAAAGCGTCCATCAAACCAAGGCTACTGCAAACAATCTGTCGAAGATCTGTTGCCGATTCGGCTTCCGTGATGTCGCACATGCGGTAGTTGTAACCGTCCATGGTAGCCAACACATATGTTCTGCCAGGGCCAGAACGTCTCGACTTGTCCTTCTCATGCAGGAGATCCAGCGATGTCTCACTGTTGTTGCCGAATCGAGAGCCGAATGAGTGAGACTTGAAGTTGAGAGCTGGTGAGGTCGGTGACTCCACATCGTCGGGGCTGGGGAAGGCACCGTCTTCCTTTTGCTTCTTCTTCCTAGATAAGAAGCTGAGAAAGCTCTTTCCGTCCTTTGCAGATGATGGGGGTTCGGTGCCAGCCGAGCGATCACCATTGGACTCCTGAGGCGATGGGCGCCCGCCATCCTGACCCAGTCGCCGACTCTCTGCATTACCGCGAGTGGCCTGGATCATGTCCGCGATGTTCATACCACTGCGCAACATCTGGCTGGCCTCGGGGGGGATTCCAGAACCATAGATGGCAGCGTTGGAGGACAGGGAGTCCGTGCTGTTCCGTGACCGATGCCCAAATTTGGCTGAGTGCGGCGAGGCTGAAAGGTTGCCTGCCGACGAAGGAAAGAGGGATGCGCTCTGCGGGTTTGGACTCCCATTGGGGCTGTCGGTTCGTAGAGGCGGCGGGCGGAAGCTGTCGCCGGGCTCGCTGGCGTTCGGGCTGTGACGCCGACTGCCGTCAATGTCGATTTGCTTCAGGATGTTCCTGTGGTTAGAGTCTGAGCTCATTGTGCTGTTGAGGGTAGGCATAGTAGTAGACCTGGTCTGCGAGAACCGTCGTCCGCCAAAACCAGGACCAGGAGCCTTGATCGGCGTCTGCCGGTCATCAGTCTTCGAGAGTTCACTCGGACGAACGATCATACTCACGTTGGGAGAGTCTGCGCCATCGGTCCCTGCGCTGGGCAGGTTGTTGCCGTGGTTCACAGACTCCTTCCTCCCGTGCGAAGATACTTTCGATGGGTCAGCCGGCAGACCCTTGACGATGTTGCGAATGAGCCGTCGCATTCTCTTTCCTTCCTCTCGCTCTCGTGGCTGGTCCCATCCCGTCCCACTGTTGGTGCACTCGACTGCCAGTCTCGGGTACACCTGTTGGTGCATCATGCCAAAGTTCCCTCGTCCTCCTAGGCCGCTCCCGAGCTCGAGGAAGTGGGTTCCGTGGATGTTGAGGCCCTTGAACGTCTCCTGCCAGTCCTTTGAGAATTGGTTGGATGCGAGAAACAGCAGCACCTTGTCCAGCGGCCACTGCGCAGCCAAATCCGGGTGAATACTCCAGGTGGTGGCGTTAGACTGTTGCGACAGCCCTCGAGTGTGCATAGCCTGGGCGTACATCCTGTCTCGTCCAGTAATGTCGTCCTGGGGTGTTGTCATGGTTGTGTCAGCGCTGGTCTGGCTATTCGTGGGCCACGAGCTTTGCGACGTTGCAGAGAAGGTGGATGTCTCGTCAAAGCCGCCCAGGCCAGGTATTCCAACTCCTTCGCCATAGGTATCGCCTTGCGGTATGTAGGTCGCAGACATGCCGCTGCCATGGTCATTCGGCGGAGGCGGGGGCGGGATCGATAGTGTCGTGCCGGTCGCAACCTGGGCATGCAGCTTCGGATTGTAGGCCTGGTGTTGTCCTGGCGGGGGAGGGGGCACATTGAAGCCGTTGCGGCCGTCGTACATTCGTCCAAAGGCGCCGTGCCACGGCGCCTGGCCTGCCATCGCACTCCCCGGGGGCGGACCGGGGGGCGGAGGGAGCATCATGCCGCCGCCGCCCGTGGCACCGGGAGCAGAAGGAAAGCGCGGCGGGGGAGGAGGTATGGACATCATGTTGCTCATCTGGCCCTGGACGGGTGGTGACATGGGCGGCGGCGGCGGAGGGACCTGGAAGGGCCTCGAGGAGTCGGCGGCGGAGACATGTCGTTGGTTGTTTTGATACATGGCTTGTGGTTTCGGAGGCGGGCCAGCTCGGGTAGCTGGCCTCGCGGCGTCGGGGCCGAGGAGGAGAGGAGTGGTCGGGAGGCTCGTGGGGATTGAGCTCGCGGTGGCGGCTCTTGGGCGAGCACCGCCGGGGGAGAGGAAGCTGGAATCGGAAGCCTTCGCGTGCAGTGAGGGCGGCGGAAGTTTGGGGGTGGAGGGCTGGTAGTTGGAGGGCAGATTTGTGAAGACGAGGCCGTCGAGGTTGTGAATCTCGTCTCTGGATCGTGGGACGCTGGGAAAGGGACTCGAATTGCGGTCGTGGGTATCAGATCTGGTCGCAGAGCGCTGGCGCGAGCTACCACTACTCATGGTATGCCCAGGTAGGTACAGTGCCAATGTCGTGGTTCCAGTTCGGGTTACCAGCAGCAGATAGCGTTGCCGTTGGCAGGGCCAGTCCCGTCGTGGTAAGGTGTTGATGGATGGGTTGGGATGGGATGGGTACGCGGCACATGGCAGGGGTGGTGTGGGCTGCTGCAGTGGGCGGCGGTGGGCCTCAGACCGTGGTCATGTCGGTCGGGTTCAATCGACTCGTGGTAGTCGGCTATGTCGTTTGCGGTCGCTTGTTCTTCGTCGGGCGTCGTCGCGGGGGTATTGTTGTTGGTGGTGCGGTTGGTGTTTGGAGCAAAGGCGGTTTTGGTGCGAGTAAGTAAACCAGCGACGGGATGGAGACTTTTTTGGAGGGGAAGGGCAGGAGGGGTGGGCAGCCAGTGGTATGCGCTCCAAGGTAAGGTAAGGTCGCAGCCTGTCGGTCGGGTCGCCTTGTCTGTGTTCTGTCTCTGTTTCTTGTCTCTGAGAGCGAGGTGAGACGGGTTCCGCAGAGGACGAGAGACAGCAGTAGCGCGCTTAGAGCGATCGGGCCAAGGTGGTGTGGTATGGTCTGGTATGGGCTGCTCGCCTGGAGTGGGAGGTTGGGACTTGCGTCTAACAGGCTGCGCTGCCTAACCAACGCACGCACGGCACCTCAGCAGACGGGAGACTAAGGTAAGAGAGCGTACGCAGGTCTACCTGTCGAATCATGATTGAGGTATCAGGTATCAAGCATCGTCTCAATTGCCCAGATGCAGCTTTAGCGGGGCGGATGTGTGCCGTGCAGGCGTCCCGGCCAATCAAGACAATGTGACAAGACGTGCAGGTCCCTCGAACGCGCTGATTACCTACCTTACCTACTTACTCACCTACATACATACAAAGTGCTCTGTATATTCAATAAACAAAACTCTTCTGATAGCACATCATCGATGCGACCGGGTACGAGAAGGCGAGGAGTCCGTCGACAATTCAATTGTCGTGGAGTGCCTAAGTGTGTTGCACCTGTGCGAGCCACTCGTACAATCAATTCTGCGTCTCGCAGATCGAAAGGCGACGGGAATCCAGTGTCACCACCCACCTCATCCTGAAGAAACCCCGGTTCATCCTTCTCAAGCCACCTGCTTGCCTTCGCCGTTGCTGCGCCTGTCCTTCCCCGGCTTCGGCCGCGCCTCTCTCGGCGGTGGTCAGCCACCTCGGCGCCTCATCTCTATGCCTTGCCATTTCCTCTCTGCTGTCTTTCCAACACATTTGACTGCCATCCCAACTCGACCACCTCCAGTCCAGCCTCAACTTTTAGCCCAACGCACTAACACAAGACGGAAGACACAGCATTCGGTTCTTACCTACCGGGCCAGACCCGACCGCAATGCTCTCTCTGCGACCCGAGGCAGGACCCCGTTTGATTTATTTCGCCTTGCATGGGGTCGGCTCAGGCGCGTCCCACCATACGCTCCTTGCCGCACACTAACACGAGCAACTCATCAAAGCCTGAATCCGCACTCACTCTACGCAACCCATGAGCCTTCATTTAATTCCGCGTCCAAAAGGGACTTTATCGGTTTGGGAAAACCTCCTGACCTGACGAGTTTTCCCTCAAGCAGAGATGTTGACAGTTGTTCTCTTTCGAGTCTTGCTCCGTTGATAAGATATCCATGAATGGTCAGGAAGTTGACTCGTCGAGACTCCAGAGGCCAGACTAATAGATAGGGGTCAAACCCCATCTCAATAGAAGAGAGCATGTTCGGATTGACAACTCAATTCTCTGAACGTGGCCTAGTGAGGGGGAAGAAAACTCTTTCAACTCAAGTCCTTCCTGCGAAAGACCCTTATTCGCACAGCGGCGCTAAACCCCAACCACCTCGCCAACTCAAAAGGCATCAAATCGTGTGCCTGGGCTAAGACAAGCGGGGGAAACGCATCTCGCAGAATGCACCGCAAAAAATGCAAGCAGCCGCCCGTGCCTCGTTCTGATTCGCCAGAATCCGCATTCCCAGCAAATGGAAGCCCACAACCAGCCCAGCTCAGCTCACACCGCTCTCGGTCTAGCGGTATCCCGCTTTGCTGCATCTCGCCCTCTCGACAGCCGAAGATCCCCCAAGAATGCCCAAGTCTGTCCTGGGCTTCTTTCAACGGGCACTCGGTCTGTCTCGCCAATGCGCAGTAGCGTGTGGAGATCCCATTTTCAGCCTCAATCATCCTTCAACGTCGTCGTCGTCCCAGTCTTCACTACTAGGCCTGTGGTATTCGCAGTCACATTTGCAGTACTGCCAACATACCTATATCAAGCTCAAATATACCAGGAGCAGCCTGTCACACCGGCAAACGACGCCGCCAAACGACGTCATCCCCCACCGCTGAAACCCCCGTCCTCAAGCCGCCCATCCTTGATTCCAACGACTCTAGAGTGTACATCGTCGACCACATTTCCCAAACCCGCTCTTCTCGTGACAGCTTCAAAGTACAGATGCAACCCCTACAATCCATACTAAGGAATCCGATCAGCATGCATACATCTTCCCGGGCAACCAACACTCGCCAGCTTACACAAAAAACAACGTCGAAACTGAAAACAATCCAATGTGGCCGTGCATGAACGCCCCCTCCCGTCCTACGCACGTCACAACATGAGAAAACTCTAAATGCGCGCCGGCCGCCTCTCCCTCTGCACCGCACAACCAAGCAAGGCCACCGTTGTCATGGGCTGCACGCGGCTGCACCCTCGGCCCGGAGCTGGAAATTGCATGAACATCGGACGGGAGAGGTCGGCCGACGAGATACCTAACTTCGAGAGGCTGCTATTGTCTCGTGCCTGGCCGGGATCAGGCTTCGAGCGTGATTGTTTCGACGCCAAGACTGTGACAATGAACACCTCCGTCCCCTTGTAAAGCCGGGCAATGGATCTTCAGAAAGCCACACGGGGAAAGGTAACTTGAGACCCGTATGTATTGTCAATTCCTGTTGTACCTTGATCGTTTGTTTAGCTTTGATCATTTTGTCCGAACGAGCGGCGCACTCCGGCCCCGCAGCTTCGGAGACGGCGGCCAAGACCGGCCCTTTCAGTCTACCTAGGAGGGTACCTCGTCATGCGTCTCCGTCTCTGCCCTCCCTCACCGTCTCCGCCCCCAGAGTAGTATTCGACACTGTCCAACTCGAATAAATCTTCGCCTCCAGAGTCTTTTGGAAAACCTCCTCATTATTCGAGGTGATGGTCGTTCATCAGGTTGATCGACTTTGCGAGTCTCCGAAGCCGCCTTCCCAGTTTCACCGACTGCTTGTTCGGCCTCACTGGCTCCTCGACCGGTCCTTGTCGTCTGCGTCGATGTCAGATTTGGGATTTCTCAGGCCCAGCGCCAGCATTAGCGCATCAGTTTCCGCCGCGGCTTCCGTCTCTGCAGCAACGACCTTTTCTTTCGTCTTCTTCTTCTCATCATCCCGAATCCGGTTGAGTGTCTCCCTGACGGAGTACCTTCCTTCCTCACGGGGACCCCACACCTTCAACATCCAAACCTCAAACTCGACTTCGTTTCTGCACAGAAACCGGCCATTCTCGTCCTTGACCAGATCACCGTTCGAATCCCTCGCATACTCCAGCTCCATCTCCTCGTCTTCGCTTTGGGCTTTGTGACAGAACGACGACGGCCACCATCCAATCCAGTGGCTAAACCAGTCCGTGTCGAAGAGCTCGGAAGGATGTGTCGGGCTGGGAAGCTTCTGAAACTCGGTGATGGGGTGCCTTGGGTTAGTCTTGCCGGTTTTTGTCATGCACCAGACATGAGTGTGGGTGTAATCCAGGATCACGAGGCGCGGTTGGACCAGGTCATATTGGTCATGGCGCATGGTGATAAGGGCTTGGTCTGGGTCGACATTGCCAAATTCCATCCCCTGGTGCAACCAGTGTATTCACTCTTCAATCAGTTGCCTCACAATTTCCTGCCTGGTCTCTTTGTGCAGCGAAAGCGAGATGCGTCGGCCGTTTGTATTCTGATGGAAGACATGGGTCGTATTGCGAGGGATCAAA
Source organism: Colletotrichum gloeosporioides (assembly GCF_011800055.1). Taxonomy (NCBI): domain Eukaryota; kingdom Fungi; phylum Ascomycota; class Sordariomycetes; order Glomerellales; family Glomerellaceae; genus Colletotrichum; species Colletotrichum gloeosporioides. The sequence goes on from NW_025544686.1 coordinate 91,690, forward strand.
TCTCGAGTCTCAGGATGGCGTCGACACAGTGATTCGACGGACAGACCATCGACGTATTCCATAAGGATAACCGAAGCACATCTATACACCCTTTGCTTTTTTCCGTCGAGGCCGAGGTCGAATACTGCCACATAGGATCCGTAGAACTCCGGCGTGATATGCGGGAAACCGGTGAAGCTCTTGGCGTACAGGTGTCGATAGGCGCCATTCTCCCGACTGAGGGCTTTCTCGGCCATCTTGTCTGCGCTGCAACCGGGAAAAGGTGGGAAGAATACGGCGTCAAAGGACTTGCAAACGATCAATTCTGGCCAAATGCCGCCCTTACGGGGACCGTGGACGCTAGACTCGTGGCTGCGGAGATGCTGCAGTGTCTTGCAGACAGTGATCTGAGCCGTTTTCTTTTTACCGGCTGATAGCGGTCTTACGATCTCGAGGATAATGTCGGGAGTTGGCAGCAATTTGGTCGGGTCGAAGCCCCGAACCCAGCCAGGGGGAAGGTCAGCTGGGAGTGGGTTTGGAATGTAACCCTTGACGCCGTAAGGATCGACCGGTTTATAGGAATAGAGGTTGAGACGCTGCGTCGGGTAATAACGGGCGACTTCCAGTTCGATGCTGGACTTGAATTTCTCGGACATGCTGGGCTACCGAGGTCGGCGGTCCACGAGGAGTCTGAGGGCAGGTTGGCGATTTCGCAAGACGGGCTGGTTGTGAGATTAGGCCGATGATGTCAGGAAGGAGTTGATAGCGATCGAATTACCCCTCGATAGCTAGTTGAGTAGGGATTGGGAAGGGGTTTGGAAGGGGTAGGGGGGCGGACAGAACCGCGATGGTCTCTTGCTGCTTCTGAAAAATCCTCAGATTTAGTAATGGAAAGTGATGAGATCAAACAGAGTCAAGGGAAGAGTAAACGAGTTGGGTTTTGACGTACCTAAGCGGCCGCTCAAGGTAGAGGTATGTGATCCAAAAGTCACAGAACCTTTAAGGAAAGATGCATGTACTGTTCCTTCCGTAAAGGTTTCCAGGCTGAGCAAGACAACGAGAGGCGCTGTGCCCATGGTCAAAATCAGACTTTCCGCTCATTAGATTTTTTTCTCCGTTTTCTCTTCGGCACTCCAGGTACTCCCAAACCGTAAAAACCGCTCTTGCGCAGCCGCTTCTACATCTTTCCAATCTCTCTTCAAAATCCATGCATCTCTCTCCAAAACCTTTCTAGGCATCCTCTGTTCTTCATCTTACCATCCTCTTTTCGCCTACCAAACCACAATCGACAACGCAGCATAGCACTTCATCATGGAGGGATTTCTTGAGCTTGCAACCTGGGATAAGCCTGAGGCAATGTATACTGTTGGCAAAAAGCTGACCCTATTTCCATACGAGCCGGTACGCCCATATGGCACGCCCGCATACCATTCACCTCGAGGCGTGCGCAACTTCGACCCCAAGGCCGACTTCGCCAAGACTCAAGCCAAAGTTCAAATCGAGAAAATCATACGCGTTGGTCCCGATCGAGAGTCTCAAATCTTCAGCTGCAAGGTACTGGAGGCACCGGTCGAAGAACGCCCAGCCTTCTACCAGTCACCTCTCAGCCTGATCCCCAAGAACAAGGACTCCAAAGCCCGCCGCCCGCCCCTGACTAGGAAGCTCGTCGGCAAGGTCAACGACAGGACGCAATGCTGGACGTCATAATTCCTCAAGTTCTCACCCTTCTACGCAACCTTGAAGACAAAGATTCTTTAGGGCAGGATATGGAGAGGGCCATTCACAGGGCGTTGGAAAAGGTCACCTTGCATAATACCGTCACAGGCTCGCGACACCCACCTTCGCACCACAAACTTCGGCGAATACGTCTCGATCAGGATTGTTCTGATTCTGGTATCGCATAGATATGCATAAAGGCTACTCGATAATAAACATCTACTGTTCGATACATGTTATGATCTCATAGGCTGTAAGCCGGGATGCAACTCTCACCCCAAACACACCTGCATCCACTATTGTCACTTTCACTAAATCCTCCCGCCTCAACCCTTCTCACATCTTATCCCAAGACGCACCGTCTCCTGCCAACGCCACTCATAGTGCCATGCTGGCCGTCTTTGAGAATCATCGTCTCGCAGACTCATACATACATAGCGCACCTGTGAGTTAGGCTATCAAGCATTTACCAACTCAAGGAGCAACCCATCTTCCTCCTCCTGGGCGGGCACTTTGCGTTTTCCATTTGTTTTGCTTTGAAACCTTGCTGCAAACTCGCTTTTGTAGCGAAGGACCGGTCTTCTATTCACTCTCAGTGGATCACGATGATGCTGCGGTGGGCGACGCAGGGGATCACGATGTCAATGAATGGAGTATCATGCTTCGCTATGATTCTGATCAAGTATCACACTTCACCTTTCTGGTCTATGTTCTTTGGCCTCTCGATGTCTTTGAGCCCTTACTACTTTCAGAGCGTCTCGAACCCGCTCGACGTCAGGAACGTCTCGTGAGCCTTCGGCCTCTTCAGCCCGCAGATTTCTCAGAGCGTCCTTAAGGTCGCGAAGCTCTTGCGCTTTTTGAATTGCCACAGCCTCTCTAACCTCTCTAGCCTCGTGAACCCCGAAGAACTGGCGGGAGTAGTCAGTCTCATCGTCATCGTCGTCGTCATCGTCGTCATCGTCGTCGTCGTTGTCGTCGGTGTTGTTGTCGTCGGTGTTGTTATCATCGGCGGTGGCGTCGTCCGTGACATCAATGGCAACATCCTCGATCTGTCCACCCTTCTGCTCCTGCCTCTCTTTCTCCTCATACCACTCAGCGTGCGCGTCTTTGAACGCTCTCTTGGCCGCAGTAACCACTGCATCCATCGCCAGCTCCATTTATGTCTCCTTCACAACGGCCCACTCTGCTGCCTCCTCGGCTTCCTTCTCGGGGTCCCTCAACCAGTCCCGTAACGCCTTCTCCACCGTGAATGCCTCCTTCACCTCTGCCTCCCTCGCCCTCTCCTCTGCCTCTTGTATCAGGTATAGAGTCTTATAGACTGAGTATCTCCCCTCCTCAAACAGGCCGAAAGTCTCCACGAGCCATTCATCATACTCGACCTCGGTCTTGTGGCGAAGCCGACCGTTGTCATCCCTAATGCGAACCCCTTCGGAGTCACGGGCCCATTCGGCCTCTCTCGCCTCATCATCGTTCTTCGTCTCGTAGCAGTACGACGAAGGCTAAAATCTGATAGTACTGTGTAACTCCTCGAAGTCAAAAATCTGCATTGGGTGGACGGGCTTCAGGAGCTTTTGCAGGTCGTAGAGACGATGTCTTTCGACAGTTTTGCCGACACGCGTCATACACTATATATCGCTCATGGTATAGTCTAAAACCACCGCTCGGGGTACCTCCAGGTCGTGTTGGCCATTTTTGATGGTAATCATAATCTGGCGGGCCTCAATGGCCCCGAACTCCAAGCCCACGCGCAACATCTTGACCAAGCCATCGAGCACTTGTCCCATGAACTCCTTTCTGTTCTGCTTGTGAAGGGAGAGGGTGACCGGACTACCTTTAGCATCATAGTGAAAGATGGGGCGCAGGTTGCGGGGGACGAGCTCATGCGTAGTGTCATGACGGGTACATAGATTTTCCATTGAGAAGACATGTTCCATGAGAATGACCGGAACGCACCTGTAGGCTTGGTGCTTGTCCTCAAGTCCAAAGTCGATGAGGTTATCGTCTTCAAGTCCAAGGTCAAACACTGCGACATATGTACCATAGAATACGGGCGTTGGGTGAGGGAAGCCGGTCATGTTGTTTGAGAAGAGGTATCGATAGGCCCCAGCCTCTCTGCTGAGCGCCGCCTCCGCTGCCTTGTCCACACCACGACCCTCCAGGATTGGGTAGAATGGGGGTCAAACGCCTTGCAGACAACGAGGTCGGGCCACTGCTGACCCTCGCGAGGACCCTGAACTTTCGGGTCGTGGTGCTTCTCGAAATTCGTCACAATCCTGCATGCGGTGATCTGATTTCACTTATTGATGCCTAATGATAGGCTCTCGAATACTTTAAGGATAAGATCTGGAGTTGGTGGTCGCTTTCTTGGATTAAAGCCACGAACCCAACCAGGCGTGAGGTTATCCGGCAAATTATTCGGCAAGTACTTTGTGGTTCTGTGGGGATCAACGGGGGTGTACGAATATAGATTCAGCTGACGGCCTGCCCTGTAGCGCCGGGCCTCCATTTCTATCTGAGGCCAAAACTTCTGAGACATGGTGAGTGCTGAGTACTGGGAGGTGGAAGTGGTGATGGACTGTATTGGTTGTGAGTGATGGCAGAGTGGTGTGATCTGTCGAAGCTTGAGAGGCGGGCGGATGAAAATGGGTAAGCATGGTGTGGTCCTGTTCGTCTGCTACATTTGTTAGAGAAGCGTGTTGGCTTAGGTTGATTACAAGGCGGACAACAATGAAGAGAACATGAAGGACCGTAGAGGTAGGCTGGGGATAGTAATGGGTGCCCTTGCTGGGGTTCCTCACAAATTGCCCTGGTGGAAAAGTTCACTGGTTCCTGTGAATACACAATGCCAATGTCAGGACGTAGATAGGGAGGTAGATTTTGGGGCATACTGTATTGAATTTCTTTCTAATCTATATGTTGAATCTTTCGGCTGCGCAGTTGACAGATCGAGAACGGCAAGGGGCGGCGCATTTGCGTCACGATCCTTCTTGAGCGCTTCCTCATCTAGCTTTAGGCCCCCTGTTTCTCTTGGATTCTTGATCTGATTGGATCCAAAGTCTTGAACGTTCAAATATTACCGCGAAGGATTATGACACCGTTTTTTCCTTTTAGTCAATGCTGTCGTTGACCTTGATATGTTCATTGACATTGTTATTACCACACGTTTTGCTCAGTCTTGTCCTCGTTTGAACTTGGTGTCATCACCGCCAAAATGGTTGACCACTAACACAGGGGTTTATTTACATGATAGCTGCTTTTTTTTTTCATCGCTGATGGCGACTGGATTTGATGCCTTTGACGCAAACTTTGAAATAAATCGTTCTCGATTATTCATGGCTGTTAAGTGGCCCCTTCTCAGTGATGCCTGGTGTAAGAATCCAATCCGACTTACGTGGTTCAACGGGAAATCGAAAATTTGATCTGACTACTACTCGAGACGTTTTCTGTGACATTTACAATCGCCTGCGCGACCTACGGCCAAAATATGCCTTCTATTCATCCGCAGTACCCTCGAAAGTCACACGATGCACGCTAAGACGCCTCCTCTTCGCCCGCTCCAGTGCCTGCCTCTTCATCCACTCGAGTGCCCGAGCTCTCAGTTGAGCTCTGGGTTTCAGAGCCCGCAGTAGCCCAGGCGATGGTCAAGCTGTGGAAACTTCGGAGAAGTCCAACTTGGGAAGGATGGAGGCGCGGCCGAAGTACGGGACGAGGTTGTTGGAAGAAGGCAAGTTCCTCAGTCAACTCTAAACTGACATTAGCTGTGTCATCTTCGCCTTGCGTCCAAGCTGTTACTCACTGTCGAAGTTGTCGATGCGTTTACGCACCATCGAAAGCATCGCTTCGCAATTTTTGAGCAGCTGCGGATGTATTTCTTGGCGATGCCATGTCCATCGAGGATGAATAACGCGTTCAAGCTTTTTGAGGACATGCAGTAGAGGTCTCAATTCCCTCAGGATGTCTAGGCGCCTTCGAGCAATCCAAGCTTCGGTCTCTTCTAAGACCACTGACGGAGGTTGCCGGATTCTCTGGGTCGCAGCGGCGATCGCTTTCTGAGCATCCTCCAGATGAACATCTATGGTTGGAAACCACACTGCGAATTTATCAGCTTTTGTCTCAGCCTCCCGTGGAATGTCTTACCATTGAGAATCTGTTGCACGTCCTCGTGTAGACGATTGAGTCTTTCTTGAGCTGCCATGATTTCCGTCATCTTTTGCTGGGGCGTTGCTGAGTTGGTCACGTTCCGATGGTAAGGTCGGATGTCTCTTCCCTCAGCTCTGATCTCTGGCTGGAATGGTGCCAAAAGCGGTGGAGCATATCTCATAACGTGAATTAGTAAGGAAAAGAACAAGGGACGTCTTCGGAGGATTTGTACTGCATTTGGCGCGAGTAGCAATTCCATGAAAGGCAGTGCCGAGACTTTGTATAGTTAGCAAACTCCCGTTTGGTCAGTACGTGATTTCTCACCTGAGGCATCAAAGACACCAGAGCTTATCTAGAACTCCTGTGTGTATCCGGTAGCCTCGGTCTCAGGCTGATGCGATCCGGTGCTCGCAGACTGAACGCCTTCCTCCTGGACACCCTGTTGTGGTAGTTGAGGGGTGTGCGACTGCTCTTCTGATTGCAGCATTCCACGCATGCTGTCCGAGAGAACACCTTCTTTCTCCAGAAGTTGGCGTCTCTCCTCCCGTTCCTCTTTGATTCTTGGCTTGATTGGGTCGAGTGTCTTGAATAGAGAGTACTTTTTGTACGGGTGTGGCCACTCGGCGCCCGGAGCCATGCTGGCCACCACGTCTGCAGCCTCAGTTAATGGGCCAAAAACATCCTCATCGACGAGCCAATCGTCGAATTCGGCTTCATTATCGAAGTCACTCTCCTCATCGCCTTCCCAGCCTTCCTCAGGGGCGGGCCAGAAACCGATGAATTCGTCAAGTGCCTTGACACTGAAGCGCAGGTAAGGATGGGGCGGGTAGGGAAGCAGCTCAAGTAATTGAATCGGACCCTTGGGGCCTTTTGCCTGTTTGGTTTTTGACCAAACCGCCGTGTTAGAGAATCCCAACAACACAGCTCGTGGCCAATCCAGACCGACAGTTCCATTACGCAAGGTGATGAAGAGCTTGCGCGGCTCGAAGACATTATGCTGAACGCCGATATGCATGTGTTCGACGAGACCATTGAGGGCCTGCTTCATGACTTCTTGGCACAGCTCCTTGGAAATTTCCAAAGTGTGAAATCCATCGTGAACATCTTCGGGCATGTGAAAAACGACGTCGCCATCAGGAGGAACAAGTTCATCGCATTCATCGCGGTCGCAAATGTCCTCAATGGAATGGCCATTGATGTACTCTTCAAGGACAAGACCGACGCATCTCAAAGTGCCGAGACCGCTTTCGTTGTATGTATTGACACGAGTCGCCCAGCAGCCGTAATACTGGGGAACGATATGTGGATGGCCGGTCTTGTCATTTGAAAAGAAGTGTTTGAGAGCGGCGTCGGTGCGACTAAGGTTACCGTCGGCCTGTTCTGCGTTGCAATAAGGTGCGCCGTTGTCGCCAGGGTAGAACTCAGTATCATAGAGCAAGCCGACTACTTGCGTGCCATCTTCCGGAAGTGTAGCAGCGTCGCCTCGATATGAAACCGGAGCTTTAAGGATGTCGAAAAGAACAATTTGAACCGTGGTGTTGTCGCCTCCGCAAATGACTCTGTTGACTTGGAGCACGGCTTGCTTGTCGATCTCTTCCTTGTTTGTGTCATGAGCCACCTCAAGATCGAAATTTCGGATGCAACCAGGGGGGAGGTCAGGAGGCAGAGGAATTCTGTCGTATTGATGGAGGCCATGCGGTTGCACTGGCTCATACTGCCACAAAGTGAACTGCGTCCCAGATTTGTATTGCTCAGCGGCCGTGATGTAGGGAGATCCGACCATCTTGTAGTTCACAGCGAATACGTTGATGGTTGAAGAAAATTGGGCTGTCGCATGTGTGAAAGACGCCTGAAGACGTGGCGAGCTTGAAGACGTGCCGAGCCGGTGAAGAACAAGAAGTATGGCAAGGAAAGTCGGCTTGGGAAAAGAAAGAGATCTTCTCGCTGGGGCAGGAGTAAGTGAAGCGGAGATCTCTAGAAGACAAAAGTGAGAATGGTGGGCAGAGGAAGAAAGCTCTGAGTGGCAGGCAGCAAACGGATATAGGGAGACGTCTAACCTCAGAGATCCTTCTGGTCTGTGCCAGGCACATCTAACGAATAAAGAGAGGGTCCACAAGAATGCAGGTACCCGGATGGTAGTTGGCAACAGATGACGAGAAACCCACCCGAGCAAAGAATTGGTTGTCTTTTCGCACCCTTAAAGAAGACGATGGATGAAAGGAGAGGTCGAGGCAAGATGACGCTCCTCCGTCATGCTAATTCGGTGCCCACAAGGTGCACTTCGTCATCGTCAAAGATGGCGTAGAAAAGACTGCTGGTCGTCGACCGCATGTTGCTTCGTTGGAGTCCGTCATTGATGCGAGCCAAGAAGTAAGAGATCTTTTTCCCGTTCTAAAGGCTACCTGCCACACATTTTTTCAATGGGCTTAGTTGATTTCTCTGTCATCGTTGTCACTATCTCGCTACTCAGCCGTTATTGTTGTCGTTGTTGTCGTTGTCGTCGTCGTTGTTATTCTATCAGCGTTGTCGTCGTCGTATTTTATTATTGTCTTTTATCGTCGTCTTTCGTCGTCGTCGTCTTTCGTCGTCGTCGTCTTTCGTCGTCGTCGTCTTTCGTCGTCGTCTTTCATTGTTGTCGTCTTCTCTGCTACTATCAATCTTCCTTACCGAAGTATTAGGTGAGGTGTACTACAATTGAAGTTATAGGGTAGGGGACACTGCGCGGCTAGCAAACCTCCAAGTGTATTACACTGTAGATGAAGTGTTTCCGTAGTTGCCATCTCTGAAAGAAGCTGGAAGATAAGCTAACGACTGCAAACCCCCTAACAAGACGATCTCACGCATCATCCATGACAACATCGGCCGCATCGTCAAGAATCTCACATCTTGCCTCATCCATCCATCCAACTCGAATCCGCTGCAGATTCCAGTTTCCCATGCTCGCCTCATGTCTTATGCCACCAACTTCCACCTCAACGCCCGCCAAGTTCTGCTCCCATAGTTCTGCAGCCGTTGTTTGGGATGTGATCTTAACATTAAACTTCAGATGCAAGGTAGACACATGATCTCTCAACGTAATGTGCCGCACCCGGTAGATAATGATATAGAGGCCAGCTTGTTGAAGGAGCTTCACGGCCCCGGGAGGGAGCTCGCCCGCCAAAATGCCACTTTGTCGCGTGCCATCATCATCACTCCACTCGACCGGCTCATGCTTCGCCCAATCCTCAAGTTGTTGTATTTGCCGCCAAAGAATGCCGATTCTCTTGAATTCGTCGATGGAGACCACACGGCCTTTCCGATCTTTCTTGACATTTGCATTGGCACCCGACTTCGCGGCCCTTTTGGCGGCTCTTTTGTCAACTTTCTTAGCAACTTGCTTGGCGAACGTGGGAGTGTTCTGGGGTATTTGCCCTGGTTGTCCACGCCAGGTCACCTCATCAGCCCGGATTTCGACCCACGGGTGTCTCTTGACGGGCTTCACAATAGAAAGATGGGTCTCGCTCTCTCGGGCTGAGCTTTCCGTGGCTGAGCTCTGCGTGGTCGAGCTTTCCGTGGCCGAGCTTGTGGTGGGTTGTGTTCGTGAAGTCTTTGAGACCCTGTTTGACTTCGGATTTCGGAGGCGACGCTTGCGCGGAAGGGAAAGCCTGACATATTGGGTACTGAGATCGCCAGAGGCACTGCTGGGCGGAGATTCGGCAGCACGCGCTGAGACGCCAGCGGACGTCGTAGTAGGGCGAGCGGACGCATCCGACTGCGGGAGGTTCTGGCTCTCCCCCTTCTTCGCAGTCGTCTTCTTCGGGACAACTCTTCTGGCAATGCCATATGCCGTCACTGAGTGCTCGTAGGCAAACTGCATCTCAGACCCTTTCTGCTCTGAAACGTAGAGCACCTCATTGCCCGCGGCTGTCAAGTGCCGGCGATGCGGCGCAATTGAGTCCTGTTCAGAAGACAATTTATGTGCACGCTCGGGCGGGACCGGATAGTGGCGTGGGACTTCAGAAGCGTCCCCGTACTCTCCGTTCTCGACAGCAATGGTGAGTGTCTCTCCCCTTTCGTCATAGGTGCTCAAATCAATCCATTTTCGCCGGGTCGGCACCCCAACTGTCTGCGCTTGCTCGCCGATACTGGATTCCTTTTTCCTTGCCAACAGGGCTGAATCGAAGTCATAGGGGGGTAAGGGCTCGGGATTGTGAATTTGTCGGAAAGTTGGGTTTCTGTCCATGGTGGGTGATTTGGTCTGGATGAGACGTGTGACGAGAACGACGGGCGAAGGCACTAGCGAAGACGTATGGAGCCTGCATATTAATAGAGGCTCTTGCGGGGTCTTGGGATGTCGGTCGTGGGAGTGGGCGAATACGTCAAAGACAGAAGACCCAAAAGGCGGAGGGAACAGGTGCTTTGAGCCCACCCTACATTCCTTCAGCTCACCTTCCTTGGGGCGCAGAATACTTCCTTCTCCGGAATGGAAAGCGGAGGCAGCGACGGCGACGGTAATAACGACGACAACGACGACGACGACGATAATAACAACAACAATAAGGACGACGATGATAACGAACGACCAAAGATAACAATAAAAGATGACGATAAAAGATGGCGATAAAAGACGATAATAAAAGACGACAATAACAGACGACGATAACAGATGACGATAAAAGACGATGACGAAAGACGACGACAGAAGACGATAATAATAGCACTACCCAGCTGGCAAATCTCTACTTAACCTTACCTTAACGAAACTGTGTCTCCAGCTGGGTCTTATGGGTGTCAATTTTACCTACCTTGCTTAAATGGCAAAAAGGAGATTCCGAAACCGAGAATCGAACTCGGGGCTATGCCTAACCTCGCATCAAGGATGAGAGGGCATCATGTTGGCCACTACACCATATCGGATGGATATGTGATTGTTGAAGTGAAAGGACGGCAAAGCTCTTCATCAAGGAAGACGCCAAGGTGGGGCTTCTCTCTTCATTAACCAGGGTGGCAGGACAAGCACAAATTTCGCGCTAGATGATGCCTCGGGGTCGAACAACCACTTCAAACATCTCAAATTGTCAAAACTCGATGATAACATGAGAGCAAGTCGACGAAGGTGATGAGCAGTGATGCAGGATATGAGATTGAAGAGCTGGCACGAGTGACGTGGAGGTGGATTGCAGTTCTCAGGGGCTTACGTCAGAGCTCCAATGACTAATCGCTGCTCGGTATCGATATGCATGTAACAGGGGCACAAACAACCTCTGAATTCGGCTTCGACATCTCATAGAACCAGCTTCATACGACCGTCACGACTTCGAAAAACTGTCAGGAAGGTCAAGTTCGTCAATTGGAAGAGTGTGTCCAGATACCCATATGCTTCTCATCACACTATGCTCACTAGCCTTGGCAGCACCATCCCTCACATGAGTACCAAGCTTCCAAGGGCATCAGCGCATATAAGTCGACGAGTTTGCGCGGCAACGTTCACACCTCGAATTCGTCTCCCTTCAACAACACACGTCCCTCGAGCTCATTTCACAACAAGTATCCGTCTGCGACAAGCACAAGACGCTCTCAAAATGGCCACCAGCAACAAATACTTCTCCCCCAGCTTCACCAGTCTGGTCGTGGATGCTATGAGAAAGCAGTAAGACCCCGCACCCCCCTCATTCATACATCTCACACTCACAACCGCCACAGCTACCCCGAAGAGCTCGCAGACAGACGCTGGGACAACGTTGGTCTTCTACTCGGTAACATCGAGACTCCGGCTTCCCGCCAGCCCAAATCCCCCGTGGTTCTTCTCACAAACGACCTCACCTACGCCGTCGCGGAGGAAGCAATCCAGAAGAACGCCAGCGTCATCGTCAGCTACCGTACGTTTTTACCCTCTCTCATCTACCACCAAAATCTAACCATCCTCCCAGACCCCTTCATCTTCTCCGGCCTCAAGTCAATCACCACAAACGACCCGCAACAAGCAACCCTCCTCCTGCTCGCCGCCCACGGAGTCGCAGTCTACTGCCCGCACACCGCCGTCGACGCCGCCCCCAACGGCCTCAACACCTGGCTCGGCGACATCGTCTCCGGCGGCCCCGCCACCTCCTCCACCACCGCCGCGCCGTCCGAGCGCACCGTCGTCACCCCGCTCTCCTCCGCCCCCGCCGGCTTCGAGGGCTCCGGCTACGGCCTGCTCTGCACCTTCCGCCAGCCCGAGTCCCTCGCGGCCATCATCCGCCGCGTGGCCGAGCGTGTCGGCATGCGCCGCGTCATGGTAGCGAGCCCGGACCCGAAGCGGGTGTCGACGGCACGCGTCGACGCCGTCGCCGTGTGCGCTGGCAGCGGGTGGGACGTCGTCAAGGGCGCGCGCGCAGACGTCATCGTCACGGGTGAGATGAGCCACCACAACGCGCTCAAGGCCGTGCAGGAGGGCAAGACGGTCGTGACGGTGTTCCACAGCAACTCGGAGAGGGGGTACCTGACGGAGGTGATGAAGCCGCTCCTGGAGGGTGAGTTGAAGGGTAAGGAGGCGGGTGTGCAGGTATTTGTGAGCGAGGCGGACCGGGATCCGTTTGACATTGTTGACATTTCGGAGTTGTAAGAGGCGGGTCAGGGGTTCACTCAAAAGGAGAGGCAGGTCTAGAAAAAAGTGAAGAGATTACCAATTTGCAGGGGATAATGGTTCCTGTGTCACTGCAGAATTTTGAACGACTGTATATATGATGTGAGATGTCAGTGTATTCCCTGCTATATCGTCCAGTTCTTCCGATTTAGTCTATATCAAGTATTTCAGCCCAGTAAGCAGTCAACTAACGCCACAACACCCTCGCTATGCCCTTAAACAACCGCACCCTCAAGACCTCCCACTATCCTTGGAAGTCCTCGCGCTGCTCTCCCCCGTGCTCCTCAACGCCGCATCGCCCTCCTCAAGACACTCCACCACGTCCTTCCCACCGACGCCCTTCTCTTTCCAAACCTCAAGCAACCGCCTCGGCATTTCCCACAGGCTCCTCGCCTCCTCAAGCTTACCATCCTTCACCAGCTTCCGCAACTTCTCAGGCGTCCCCAGCACCTCCTTCGCAAGCTCCCTCGTCCTCCGCCGCCTCGCCGCGGCCTCCTCGTCCAAGCGCTCCTGCGACCCGGGCGGCGCCACCGTCTTGCGCAGCGCCTCGCGGATCGAGCTCGCCTGGGCATATATACCCGCAATGGCCGGGTCAAGTGTCGACGCCATGGGGTTCAGGGGGTCCATGTTCGCGCGCATCTAGAAGCTCAGCGTCAGTAAAGACCACATCCTCAATAGTTCACGGTACTCCCAATGCTCACCTTTCGAATCGTCTCCGTGGCAGATATAAGCTTCGAGTAGTTGTCGTACACCAGCGCCTTCTTCTCCGCATCCAGCGCCCGGATCTCGCCCAGCACGCGCGTGTATACCCTCAGCAGGTCGTCCAGCGTGTTCTCCGCCAGCGCCTTGCGCACGTACGCCTCGGCGTCGAAGCTTGCGTTGTCGAGCTCGCTGGGCGGGACCTCGCTGTGTTCCGCGATGCCGCCGCCGCGCTCCGAGGAGACGTCGTCTGCATCGGTGACTTCGAGAGAAGGGGTGGTCGTCCCCTTTTTCAGGTTGTAGTATTCGCGGAGGGCGGCACGGTTGGCGCGTTTGGAGGGCACTGCTGCAGTTCCGGGGGCGCCGAAGGTTGCTGAGGAGGACGGATTCGGGGAGGATGTCGCGGAGCGCGGGGCGTCGAGGGAGGGGCGGGTTGAGGATGTCGGGGTGTGTGGCTGCGCAGAGACGCGGCGGGTGAGGGCGGGTGGCTCGCGGGGGGAGGCGATTGATGCCATTTTTTGGTGCTTTTTTCTATTTGAGTTTCGGTTCTTGAGGTGTAGCTTGCACACAAAGCAGCGACGGAGCCGATTGAGGCTGTGGTGACGTGATGCGTAGGGACGCTGCTGTGAAGCTCGTGATGGTTGACGGTTGCGGCGCGAGGCTGCGTTGAAGGATGACGGGGATGCTGGCGATAGGTCGGCAGAGCTCGTGTGGGGTAGCGGCCCCTTGGACTTCAGCTGTTCAGCGAGGCTGCGCTAGCGTGCACATGCACACTCAGTGGCTCTAATTTCGGAGATCTACAGTGGGGCCGGGCCCGGGAAGTTGGGGTAGCAGAGGTACCTGAAGTGCCTGCCAGCCATTTACCCCACTGAAGCTTTTCTCAAGTTGTGTTCTGCCCACCAAAAACCTCTCTTCCTACGCTGCAAACCCAACAACATCAAAATGTGAAATTTCCTACAAAAGCAACGGGCAGGAAAATATGGACGCAACCACACAAATCCGCAATGCCCTTCACTCCCAATCCTTCCCAACGCCCTCCGTCCCCTGGACCACGACCCTGACCTCGCGCGTCCCGACCCCGCCGCTGCCCTCCCTCATCGCGACCGCCAAAGCGCGCCTCCTCGCCTCGGACCTCACGACGCCCAACCTGCTCGACCCCTCCTCGTCAGCGACCTTCCCGCCCGCGGCGACGGACCCGCAGACGCCGGAGACGACTTTGCCACGCGACGTCCCCTGCCAGGTCCTCGATGTCGAGAACCTGGCCCTCTCGCGCTGGGAGCAGGTCGAGGAGCTCGAGGCCGTGGCCCGCGGCGAGATGACCACCGGCCGGCGCGTCGTGCGGCTGGCTGCAGCCGAGGAGCAGGCCGAGTACGATAACGTCGACGAGGTTGCTGCTCCGGGCCGGACGCAGGCGGGGGCGGGGGCGGCAGCGGCGCCGCAGCAGAGGAAGAACGCGACGCACAGGCTTGTGCTGCAAGATTGCAAGGGGCAGAAGGTGTATGCGATGGAGCTGAGGCGGGTGGAGAGGATTGGGGTCGGGGTTACGAATATCGGGGAGAAGGTCATGCTCAAGGCTGGGACGGTGGTGGCGAGGGGCACGGTACTGCTTGAGCCGGAGAAGTGTGTGATGCTGGGGGGTAAGGTTGACGCATGGCAGAAGGCGTGGATGGAGGGGCGGATTGCGAGGTTGAAGGAGGCTGTTGGGGCTGATCGACCGTAGAGGGAGGGGAATGGGGTGCATTAGTTGGAGTTCGGATATACCCATTTGACTAGAGACACGATATGCATTTGCTTTGAACTTTTTTTCGTCTTATTCGTCCGTCTGGATCTGTTTGATGGACATGTCCTTCACTATTATGAGCGACCTCATCTAGCCCTATTTGCCCATGGCTTGAAACATCTAACCTTTAGACAGATTCGGCCACGCTCGCCACATCTAGTTCCCGGAAACCGCCTCACGCAAAGAGTTCCAGCCATCCACCGTCCACGGCGCCAAGAAAATGGCCGTCTGGGCATGCGCAGCAACACCCGTGCCGGCGTACGCCTTGGCAAGGTCCTCCGCCTCGAGCGTTCCCCGCGGCGGAACGCCCTTCTTGGCCACCGTCAACGCCATTTCGGCCGGGTACTCCTCGCCACCAAATTCCGCCAGGTTCGACCACCCGTGCGGCAGATGAGGATACAGCATGATGTCCGTCTGGATCTGGGTCAATACGTCCTCATCGGTGCTGTTCTCGCCGAGCTTCACCACGGCGCCGAGCACCTCGCCGATCTGGGACTGCTCCGCGTCCGCAATCTTATCGCTCGTGCGGAGGCCTTCGAGCTCGGCGACGACGGCCTCGACGGACTCTTCGTCGTTGTCGAGGACCGCAATGACACCGAGGAGGAGAACGGCTTGGACGTGGTCGGGCTGTTTTTCAATCACTTCAAAGAGGGAGTTGCGAGCTTTTTCGCGGGACTCCTCTGAGCCGTTAGCCCAGAGCACCTGAGCAAGGAGGCAGACGGCATCGGCATTGCCATCGGATTCCTCCAGGGCTGACTCGAAGCAGAGAAGCGCCTCGTCGATGTCTTTGCTGTAGTATTGTGCCAGACCGACAGTCAGGTGAGCCGAGAGACGTGCCTTCTTGCGCTCCTCCTTTGTCAGCTCGTTGTCAGACTCGTCGCTGCTTAGCTGGAGCGCCATTTCACCGCACTCAACAGCTTGCTCGTACAAGCCGGAAGCCAAGTAAGATCTGGCCAGGTCCGTCTTGGCGAGAGCGAATTGTGCGAGAGCTTGAGGCGACTCCGTAACCTCGAAGTCCGCCTCCAGGATGCCGCAGATCTTCTCAAGAATCTCGACGGCCTTGACGTTGTCGTGCGTCCGCTCCAAGAACATAGTTGACAAATGTCCGTATGCCAAGTCCTGCGGCTTCAAGTTGTTCAGTTGGCCGAGCGCGAAGATGGGCTGGATGAGCGAGGAGATGTTGGCGGACGTCGTGGTCAGGATGTAGTCAAACACGGAGACGGAGAACTGGCGCCTCGTGAGGACAGATGATGATTCCGCGATCTCCATGGCATGTGTAAACAGACCCCTCGCCTCTTTTGTCTTCCCGTAGAGCAGTGCAACGAAGCCCTGGCCGAGCCAAGCATGCGCGTAATCGGGATCTGTCGACTGCGCGCGGTTGAAGGCCTCATTGGCAAGTTGCATGTCGTTCTGCAGTAGGGCCAATGTTCCCAGGTTTGTCCACGCCGCAGGGCTTCGCTCGTTGAGATGCAGGCTTCTGACGAAGGAATGCTGGGACACCGCCGGGCTGATTTCGCTCGTCACGACACCCAGCGAGTTCCAGAAGTCGGAGTTTCCTGCCTCGAGCTCGATGGCTCTCTTGAAGCACTTCATAGCGGTCTTGAGATACACGCTGGACTTCTTCCGGATGCTCGACGGAAGACAGATGTGGGCTCGGTGCTCCGCCCAGCCCAGGTTGTAGTATGCGACGGCCTGCGCGTGCAAATCGTTGGCCGAGACATGGATTGCTCGCTTGTGGCAGAGGATCGTAGCGTGGATGCATCTAGTCAGGTCGACGCCTAGTCTCTCATCTTCAGAGAATAGACCCTTGGCAGAAATGACACCAGTGCCAACATTGTCTACATCGGCAAATATTTCATAGGCCTTCTTGTCGCCGCTGTCGATGAGAGCCATGATCGACTCGGCAGGGAATTCAATAGCCTTGCTTTGCACCGCAGAAAAGACGGAGCACGCTTCGGCAAGCGACTTCCAAAAGTTGAATGTCTCGACGACGGTCGCATCTGCCTTGGATGCAAAAGCAATGGTGTCCTTGGCAAGTTGAATTGACTTGCCAAAGAGGCCCTTCTCAACACAGTCAAGCGCGTTGTCAACCATGGTCTGCATAAGTGCGATGGCGACGCCATCTTCATTCGGCCGGCCATCGTTTACCTCCTGATAGAGCGCAATGGCTTCGTCAAACTCGGCCAGTTCACGCTTGACGTTAGCAAGCATGTACTTGGTAAACCAAGTATCGCCAAGAACTTCCTTGGAAGCAGTTTCTTCCAGCTTCTGCGCATTAAGAATAGCCTTAGTCGCGGCGATGTAGCGACCTGATGAGTAGTAACTTTCTCCTAAGCCCACCCATGAGTGATAGTCCTCCGGCGATATCCTCAGGGCTGACTGGAAGGACACGATTGATTTGTGGAAATCCTGCTTGTTCAGCTCCGCAACACCAAGTGCTGCAAACGGCCAGCTGATGCCTTTCCTCTTCGAACCTGGCGGTGGCTTCACCTTGCCAGAGTCAACCACCCGCTGAGCGACCAACTCAACCCTGTCCCAATCACCTTCGTCAGCAAATGATTGAGCCAGGCGCTTGGCTGCCTCGACTTCTGAAGATGAGAGCTCGACTGCCTTTTGGAAGCACCGTCTAGCCCTTTTCTTATCTTTGGCGTAGTCGGCATAGTAGACGCCGAGACTTGTGTACGATGGTGCGAAGTTAAGGTTGTTTTTGAGAGAATCCAGGAAGTATGCGTAGGCACCTGTGCGACTCTTGCGAGCGGCCTTGGAAGAGTCCAGGTTCCACAGACAGGAACCCAGGCGGTACTGTGTCTGTGCAAGAAGATCCTTTGAGGGAGGCGTCATCTCCTCGATCAATGGGAGGGAGGCCTCTAGTTCCAGCTTGGCCGTCTCGTAGTCGCCCTTCAGCGCCTGTACCCAGGCAGACTCAGTCTTGACGCGGAGGTTGCTAGGATCTCTCTTCAGCGCGCGCCCAAAGAAATCGATGGCATCATCAAAGTCCTCCTCTTCCTCGTAGATGAGACCGACACCAATCAGCGCCGGGGTCGATGATGGATCGTGTGTGAGAACCTCCTCGAACAGTCTCTTGGCTTCGCCGTGGTTTCTTGGAGACTGGTAGAACACCAGGGCTGTGCCCAAGTACAGCGAGAAAGAATCGCTTGTGTTCTGGAATGTCATACCGGTCTTTGTCCTCTCCGACTTCAGGAGATCCATCGACTTTCTCATCTGTTCCACGGTACTCTCATATTCCTCCAGGTGCTGGTAGTACTCCCCCATCAAACGATGAGCGAACAACGAGTCTGACGTCGTAATACCGTCTGTCATCATCAGGATTCTATCCTGTTCTGTCAGTGGCACCATGGACACACCGCCACCCTCGTCGTCTTCACTCTCGGTCTCCTCTGCCTCGAGTGCGGCAGGCGTCGGCTTGGGGAATGGAGAGATGCTGCTGGTCAAAAAGCCAGTGATGACCTTGTACAGGTCAGTCTCAGGGAAGAATGTACAATAGTCCCTTAGCATGTTGACGTCCCACTCCTGAATCTCCTTGGCATCCTTCCAGTTGATGGCAATCTCCCATGCAAGTCTGTAAGGATGCTTGATAATGACCATGTCCAGGGCCAGCTTCAGAACGGCTTGGAGAGCGAAGCCCTTTTCGGGGCCAAGCGGCGCAACCAGCAGGCGGTCGTAACACCACTGGAGGAGCTTCTCCTCATACCTCCGCCGGAGCTCGTCATCGTTTGTCCAGTTGATGAGTTGTTGGTAAATGTACTCAAGTTTGCTCTGAGCGATGACCTCGCGCTTCACCTCGAGCGTGACCTCGTTCAAGCGCGCTCCTATCCTCGTTCTGCGCTCGCCGATGAGCGTATTGATGCGCTTCTTCTCGTCGGTTTCAATGATCTGCGCCATGGTCTCGTAGGTCTTGGCGGGGTGCGGCACTCGGCCCTCAAGTGCAGGGTAGATGGGGCTTCCTGGGAGGATAACGCTCAAGGCGTCGATGTATTGGGCAGTGTCACCCTGTGATCTGGCAAAGTCGACAAACTTATCGATGACATCCTGGCACTTGTACATGTCCTCGGCATCACGGTAGATTTCTGCCAAGCTCACCGCAGCCTGGTGGTAGGCCTCTATGCGCTTGCGGTCCTGTTTCTCGTAGAGCTTGATGAGACCCTGCCACGCCGCGGGCTCTTTGGGCTTCTGCGTAGCGGCAGTCTTGTATGCCTTCTCAGCCTCATCGACGCGGTTTTTCTTGTCAAGGGCAAAAGCCAGCAAGATATTTCTGCGAATTGAGTCAGCAGGCTTGCAAGGAAAAGAGTTATTTGAGGAGAGAAGGTACGTACGCCTGGTAGTGCTTGGGCTCGCGCTCGAGGAACTCAGTCGCCTTCTGAATGGCGTCGTCCCATTTTTGCTGTTTGACAGAGTCGCCAATGGCCTTCACGGCAGCCTTGGAGCTCGACATGGTGGCTGGCAACTGAGGGTGTGAATCATGAAAGTGAGGTCTTCTTCCGATGGCGGGGCATCACCAGTGACCAGGGTCGTGAGAGCTCGTAGGAGGTACTGTTTATGAGACGACAAGTCCAGGTGCAATGTGTGGTGAGCGCTACAAAGTGCAAGCCCCACCACAGCAGCCACGGCGCCTCCCTTATTACATCATGCCCCGCTTCGAGCATTTGTGACGACCCGATAAGATAAGGCGCCCGCTAAGCTCCACATCGCGACCCGTCTAGGTACCTAAGGTACCTTACCTCGCAACAGCCCTTAGTTTGTCGGTGCTGCTGCTGTCAACAACACTTCGAAGATGGGAAAAACACCAATTTAATCGACCACTATAATCGACGGAAGCTAACAGATCAACTCAATTCATTTTTCGCTCGCATACAAGGGTATCTATAAGTGCACAAATCATCGTATCCGCCATTATCGCATTCTCTAAACTCGTGCATCTACTCCCGCTCTGGGACCGAATCGACGCCAGAGTTGTTCGAGTCCGTCTTGCTCAGAAACCTCATCAGTCCCCGTCTCTGCCCCGGCGGACCATGAAAAGCCTCGCTCGACGTGGAAGACCTCGTGAAGACGGTTGACGAAGAGGCATCGCTGGACTTGCGCGTCGGCATTTGTGCATGCTGCTGCAGAAGTCGCTTGATCTCCGACCCTGCCAACCCAGAATTGTTTGCGGCCTGGAAGGCGTTCCTCCCGTTCGCATCCGTGAGATACGGGTTCGCACCATGGGTAAGTAGCATTTCTATCACGGTGATCTTTCGGGCGCTTCTGGTCGCCACTACTTGGATTGCTGCAATCAACGGGGTGCAGATGTTGGGGCTCTCTGTGCCGGATGATGCAGACCCCCTCCTTGCCTGGTGGCAGATGTTTGGATCTGCCCCTCGAGTCAGGAGGACCTTCACCATTCCCTTATTGCCCATCTCGCACGCCATGTACAGGGCCGTCTTTCCCGAGTTGTCGATGAGGTTCAACAGGCCGGGCGTGTTGTCGAGGAGGAGCTGGGCAACGTTGACGCCGCCGGACTCGCTCTGGCACTTGTGAAGAGGGCTCTGTCCCGCACTATCCCTGACATCGGCTCGAGCATTGTGCTTTAGAAGTATCCCGACGCTTTCGCGGTTTCTTGTCGAGGCGGCAAGCAGCAGCGGCGTTGGTAGACCGACGTTACCCCCGTTCTCCAGGCTGGTGACGTGTCCCATCATCAGTTTCAAGATCTCGACATTCTCGTCTTGGATTGCCTTGTGCAAAGGCGATGTGCTCGTCAAAAAGTCGCAAGCATCAAAGTGGAAACCAGTTGGAGCGTCAATATCGAATCCGTTCTTGCTGCACCAAGCGTACACCAGCGACAGCTCTCCCATGGCCGACGGACGTCGAGGACCGGGTGTTGTGTCTGAAGCGGGAGGCGAGGCTGGTCGACTGGTAAGCGGGATGACATCCGTGTCGACCCAGTTCTTCACCCCGCGAGCTTCATCATAAGCCTCGGCAAGTTGCAAGGCCTTGATGTACAGGTTGGCAGTGTCCAACACCAAATCAACCGGCATCGGGGCTTGATTCTTTCTCCCCTCAAGAGCGCGGCTCAGGAACGTCTTTGCCTGCCTCAAGTTCCCTAGCTTGATGTAAAGGCTCCCGAGATCATGGTAAAGCCTGCTCCTACGCTCGTCATCTCGCTCGTTTTCGGGTTGCTTGACTTCCTCCTGCAGCAGTTTTTGGAGAATCACCTTTGCCTCAGCGGTCTCGTCCTCGGTCTCACAGTACAGCAGGATCTCGGCGAGGCGCTCCTTCATAGCCGCTTGTTCCGAGAACTTGAACGCGTCGTCGTATCCCGGTTTGCTGAGCTGCTCGCGGAGCTCGATGCCCCTTTTCTGGTACAGCGACGCCCGAAGAAAGATTCCGCATTTCACCAGCTGATTCACGATATCCTGGTTGGCCTCGTACTGATGCTTGAGGATTTCCTTGCTTGGACCGTCCTTGCGCTCGGGTTCCGGGTCCCAGTCATCGGACTCGACATCGCTGAGAGACTCCCTTGAGCCAAGCTCCTTTGCAGTCGGCAGTTTGGTGAAGGAACCGCTGAAGGAATGCAGAGATGGGTCTCGGCCGATGTCGTGGCCAACATCGTGGAGCGTCACTGCCGCTGCGACCTCGTCTGCTGACATGCGCCAGGCTTGGATCTCCTTCGTCACGGACAGAGAATCCTCTACCCGGGTTCCATCGTCATCGTCCCATTCCATTGATGGTCGCCGATGGACGCTGGTCACCTTCGAAACGAGGTTGGCAGAACGAATTGCGTCGGTCAGCTTTCTAATCTCAATGTGGACTTGGTCCTGCGACTTTTGCTGGTTCCAAACGGAGCCGCTAGTTGCTGTTAGCACTGACATGCTCGGAGAACTCGCGGGGTCTTCTGATCTGCTTACAGAGACAGAGTTATCAGACTCAGTTGAAGAACCTGGGTATACGACGTGATGTGCGACACCAGATCTCGAATAACACTCTGCTTCAGCGTCGCGGTGAAACTGGCGCGCGCCCTCGCGATGGGGCCGGAGTTCTGGGCTAGCTCTGGCAGCGCCGACCTCAACCTCTCAAGCGCTCCGCTGCACGACTTCAAGATCCGGTAAATATCTTGGTGGTGTTCCCTTTCAAAAGGAAGCTGTGTCGGGTGTTGGTCCAGGATCCGGGCGACGTTCCGTAGCGCTGCATACAGATTTCGGATCGTCTCGTGGAAGTCGCGAATGCTGGAGTCAATCATTTTCGTCTCCTCCACGAACTTTGCGGTCCCCTCGACGATCTTGCCGGCCACGCCGACAAGCGTCATGGTGAAGGCCGAAATGCTGATGGGGTCCATCGTGTCGATCTGCCTCAAGCCTTGTGTTGAATATCGAGCTGTTGGTCGACGGATCAGTCGTTCGGGACGCAGCCGCGCCCCAGTGTTTCGCGGGAATCAGTTGACGCTGGCCTCGAGCGTTTGTTGAGGCACATGTTATGCAAATTGTGAGAAAGTCCAAGTCTGACGTGGGGAACACGAGACGGGCCAGACAATGATGTGTTAGGACTTACGGTCGATATCAGTGATGAAGGAGTTTTATTCCGTGCCCTCCCCATCGATGCCGGACCCCCTGTCCTCCCCCGCGATCGACAGGTTATGACCCGTGTTTAGTCACCCCCCGAGACACACACACGGTGCACCCTTCCTTGGGAATATGGGGGGCATGGCCACATCAGCGGCCATCACGAGCGCACAGCAGGCAACCGCTGCGGTGTGTGTAACAGTTGGTCGCCTTGGGATTTCCTCACCGAATACAATAAAAACACCCACCCCGAGCCCTGGCACTGGCCAGCAAACTGTCGGTGGCTCAGTTTCGAGTCCGAGATGCAATACTATGAATCCGTTTGTCTGAGCTTCCTTTCTCGGACACCATCTCATCTCCAGTCGGTGGGCATCCCCGCGGGGTATTTCATTGGAGACCGGGGTTAGCGCCGCCCGTCTTTGCAGGGGGGGTTGAAGTCCAGTCCAACTTCCAGTTCATCCCGTCCCCGACTCTGCCAAGTGGAAAGTTGGAGTCGGGGCCGCACCCGCGTGGCGCAGCGGAGACACGGGACGATTTGAGCACTCGGTTGGGTCTTGAATGTTTGCTCATCATGACAACAGCAGGCGTGTGTGATCTGCAGCCCTGCAAGACAACGACACATGCGAGCTCGACATGGCCATTGGCTCGCGGGGGTAAGCCACTCGCAAGTGCTGCCTGCTCGTGGTGCATTAGCCGTCTGGCTGACCTTTTTCTTCTTGCATCCATCGGTGTAGGAAATAACCACGGGAACCCTTCCATCTCGAGAATAGAGAGGCGTTTGTTTGTGCCCGAAACGAGGCTCCGATGTGAGCCATCTCGCTCGACATGGGAGACCTCCTACACCGCGTCCGGTCGGGAACCCAGAGCCTTGTCTCCCCCAAACCCAATCTCGGTGTGGAGAGAAGTCGACGTGCCATTTCCCAGCACAATGGAAAGCAATGTCACGGCATGGGCAGCTGAAGTCAGACATGCAGCTTTCACACCCGAAAGAGGCTTCTTGGAGGGTGTGACAAGGGAGATTGGGAAGGATCGGCTTCGCCACTTATGGCGGCCCAGCCAGCCAGCCCTACGTACGCGAGAGTTGCAAGGACTTTAAGGCAACCAGGACTCCAACCTCTCTCCCCGCTTCTTCCTCCCTTGCGATGCTCACTACTCCGCATGAGGAGTATGCGAGTCCACCGGTACTTGTCTCGTCGTTGGCCGAGCCCGGAAGGATTCACTTGAGTGACGGCCTTGTGCATGGTGCGCGAGACACATTGGAAGCGCGGTCTTTCTGCTGCTGCACAGCCTGCCCACACACGAGGGAAGAGGAAAACGTTGGCCAAGCCAGGGTCTCATTTTCCCTTCCCCAGACGCGGAAGTGTACTTTGCGTTCCCATTGGACTTTTCCCTCGTTCCCGCGGGGCGGCGGGATGTGCTGGGGGTCTTGGATTCTAGGACTATGGTTTGTGCCGTTTCGCGAAGTCTTGTGTGGAACGATGGGCGGGAGAGCCTTAAAATGATTGAACTTCCCGGGTCGCCCTTCAATTATGATCCGGGATTGGTGTTTGGCCTTCTGGGACACTTCAGCCCTACGTTTGAGGTCTTCTTTCCCGCATGGTTCCTCTCTCAAGGTGATTCGCCCCACGCGAGCAGGGAAGTAGCCTGATCATCAAGATGGAATTGACGTCGATGGACACGCTGGGACACGCCGAGTCGTACTCGGGCCGTGAACGGCCGACGGCGCAGGCTCAGGCGAGGCGGCGACAGATTAACGATCGCGCAGTGATTGAGAACCCGCTTGGTCAGTTTGGATGTTATTTCATGTTCGCGTTTGCGTGCTGACTTTGAGTGAAAAGCCCACTACACGGATGAACAGCTGGAAGCCGACGTAAAGTCGTTCGCTGATCGGCTGACGGTCGATACGACTGCTTTGCTCCGGGCTGCTCGCGTGGCCAAGGATATTAAATTGTACGACGAAGTCGCGCGAAACACCTTCCCGGGCGCAGGCAAAGATTTGCCGGTCCAGTTGACGTCGGAGGAGAAGCGTGCGCTGCGGCGGGAGCGTGATGTTCCGTTCAGCGAGAGGGGTATGTGGACTATCATCATTACTGTCTCTCTTGCGGCATTTCTCCAAGGTAAGATAGCTTTTTGGCAATCCCGCGATCATGAACCGGAGTGTAAGCTTACTGTATCGCAGGCCATGTTCAAGCATCTCTTAACGGCGCATCTCTGTACGCCAACGAGTTCGGTCTGAACATGACACAGCCTCTGGAGTCAAACGACGAGATTGTGAGCGGAAACAGGTTCGACGTCCGGCCAGATGATTGGAAGCTAGGGGCTGCCAACTCGTCACCATTCCTATTCGCCGCAGTACTCGGCTGTCCGTTGGCACTGCCCGTAAATCACTATCTCGGTCGCAAAGGTGGAATGATTGTCGCTGCTATTTTGATCTTTGCGAGCTCACTGGGTTCTGCCTTTGCTCATACCTGGCAGGAGCTGTTTGCTATCCGTCTCGTCAACGGCATTGGTAAGTTCCTCATTTGCTTCCGAGACACCTGCACTGGGGCTAATGGTTGTTCAAGGCATGGGACTGAAGGCAGTCAGTACCCCAATCCTCGCCAGTGAAACTGCTGTCGGTTTCTGGCGAGGTACGTCCATCCTCGCCTGGCAGCTGTGGGTTGCAGCAGGCAGCATGATTGGGCTCGCATTCAACCTGATATTCGATGTATCCGGTAACAAGAGGCTCACCTTTCAACTCATGGTCGCCGCCCCTCTCGTGCCTGCACTCGCACTCCTTCTCCTCGTCATTTTCTTCTGTGACGAGAGCCCGCGATACCTGATGCGCGTGTCGAGTCCCCGCTACAACCCGCAACGGGCATACCAAATTCTCAGGAAGTTGAGGAATACGGAGTTGCAGGCCCTCCGAGACATTTACCTCGTCCACAAGTCAATCGAGCAAGAGGAAATGTCGAGCAAGACCGCCGAGCAGGGCATGATCCCTGGTTTCATCACGACCTTGGCTGGCTTCTTGCGCCAGTACAAGCAGCTTTTCCTCGAGAGACGCCTGCGAAACGCGCTGATCAGCAGTTCGACGGTCTCGCTAGCCCAGCAGCTGTGCGGTATCAACGTATTGGCCTTCTACAGCGGCACGCTGTTCAGCCGCGCCGGTCAGGACGACCGGGCTGCCATGTACTTCAGTCTCGGGTACGGGGCCGTGAACTTCGTCTTTGGGCTCCCCGCCATCCGGACGATCGACACTCTCGGACGCAGAAAGTGGCTATTGCTCACGCTGCCAATAATGGCGGTCTTCATGCTCCTCGCGGGCGTGGCGTTCAACATCAAGGATGACACTGCTCAGATCGGCGTCGTGGCTCTCTTCCTCCTCCTCTTCGCGGCGGCTTACTCGCCTGGCCTGGGCCCGATCCCGTTCACCTACGCGTCGGAAAGTTTCCCCCTCTCGCACCGCGAAGCCGGCGCTGCGTTCGCCATCGCGGTCAACCTCGGCTTTGCGGGACTCTTGTCCATCTTCTTCCCGAGCATCAACTCAGGGCTGGACGATGACGGCGCGCTTTACCTGTTTGCGGGGCTCAATATAGTTGCGTTAGTTCTGGTGTTTCTGCTGTTGGAGGAGACCAAGCGACGAAGCCTTGAGGACTTGGACTTGGTGTTTGCGGTATCGAAGCACAAATTCATGCACCACCAGGTCGCCGAGTACCTGCCATGGTTCATCAAGCATTACTTCCTCAGGAGGCATGACATCAAGCCAAGCTTGTACACCGATCTGATATGGGGCTCTCCTGAGCCGAGTCCTGGGGGAGGAACGTTCGGGGTTGGGCAGAGGTATAGCAGTGATACCGACAGGAGCAGTATTCATGCTTGAGATGGGAGCAGATAGTTTGACTGAATGTAAACAATTGTTCACTTTAACCGTCTGATGTCCGGAATGGCCGGTGATTATGCGGCAATTTGAGTTTATCCTCCGGACCCAGAGTTCGTCCGCACCGTCAGCAACGCCAACGCCACCGCCAACGTCAATTCAATAAGCTTACGACGATGCTGTTTCACTGAGCAACGCCCCCGAGGATTAAGCGGCGCACGGAGGAAATTGACTGATCGGGTAATCCTCTGGGTAAACTCGTGGTTCACTCCACACAAGGCTTCGGTGGCGTGGTGTCTCGTCACCGACTCACCGCTCCACGTCCCTTGCGAAGTCCAAGCTCGACGGCGACGTGCTCCCAGCCCCGGGGCGAACGGCCGCTGTCCCCGCGATTTTGGCGGCGTCGACCCGGAGTTCAAGCGGGATTTGACGCTACGGGCCCCGCTATACCCGCTGAAAGCCTTGGATGCCGACGCTAATTGGCCCCCGGGTCGGTTCTGGAACACGAAAACGAGCGATAGTGTGGCCGGTGCAAGTCACGCTGGCCTTCTTCAGACAGTTGATGATGTGTTGGAGCAGGTGTCGTGGCTGGTCGTGGTTGCTTTGTTAATTATGTGCAGAATTCGCTTTTATAAAAACTGTATTACTATCCCAAATTCCAAGTTTTCCTGACTGAACTCTCCTATCTTGTTCCGTTACTCATCGACTCAAGGTTACTTTCATGGTCAAGAGCACTGGGTGCCAACGTCGTCAGAAGACCCTTCCCGTCCAAATTAGCGCTTGGCGGTCGCTAAAGCGTCGTGCGCACTGGCGTGATAAGGCACCCTGTCGCGGTCCACTAATCACGGCCCCCCATCAGGACGTCATCGAACCGTCCCAATTTCAATCTCGGACCTTTAGCATCCCGTCCGCCGCGGCTCTGGACTCGACCTCGCACCTATCGTCCCTCGTGCTCTCCTATCTGGACCTCTTTTTCTGCCAAGCAGCAGACCGCACAACCTCTCGACACCGCATCACCCGGGCGCTGTCAAGAGCCGATTATCACACTGCCCAAGGAAACCACTTCGAAGAAACGCCGTCATGTCTTCGTTGCGATTGACCATCGAGGAC
Organism: Colletotrichum gloeosporioides; assembly: GCF_011800055.1. Taxonomy (NCBI): domain Eukaryota; kingdom Fungi; phylum Ascomycota; class Sordariomycetes; order Glomerellales; family Glomerellaceae; genus Colletotrichum; species Colletotrichum gloeosporioides. The sequence continues at coordinate 119,130 of NW_025544686.1, forward strand.
GGCCAGTTCCGCGACGGCTACGGCAGACAGGTCGTCCTCCGGGGTCTCAACGTCGCCGCCGACGCCAAGCTGCCCAGCGAGCCAGACCAGCCCTCCCACGTCGGCGAGGACTTCTTCGACGGCGACAACGTCAAATTCCACAACAGGCCCTTCCCCAAGGAGGAGGCGCACGAGCACTTCTCCAGGATAAAGCGATACGGCTACAACACCATCCGTTATGTCTTCACATGGGAGGCCATCGAGGCCGCCGGCCCTGGACGCTACGACGAGGAATGGATTCAGCACACGATTGAGATTCTGAGGATAGCCAAAGAGTATGGTTTCTATGTCTTTATGGATCCCCACCAGGACGTGGTATGTCTCCTCCGCTCCCCGGCTACCCGCTCCCACCGCATACTGACGTCTTGAAGTGGTCCAGGTTCTGTGGAGGCTCCGGCGCGCCCATGTGGACGATCTACGCCTGTGGTCTCAACCCCCAAAGTTTCGCAGCGACCGAGGCTGCCATCGTACACAACACCTACCCGAAGCCAGACGAGTTCCCCAAGATGATCTGGTCAACAAACTACTGGCGCCTGGCTGCCGCCACTATTTTCACCATGTTCTTTGGCGGCAGGGACTTTGCGCCCAAGTGCATTATCAACGGTATCAACATTCAAGACTTTTTGCAGGGCCACTTTGTCGCTGCCTGTGCGCACCTTGCGAAGCGTATACACGAGGCCGGCGACCTCGAGAACGAGGTGGTCGTGGGTTGGGAGAGCATGAACGAGCCTGGGTGTGGTTTGGTGGGCTACGCCGACGTCAGCGTCATTCCCAACGCACAGAAACTCAAGAAGGGCTCGTGTCCGACCATCTGGCAGACTATTTTGACAGGTTCTGGTCGTGCCTGCGAGGTGGAAACTTGGGACATGGGTGGCATGGGCCCGTACAAGGTTGGCCGCTCGTTGATCGACCCCCACGGCGAGATTGCGTGGTTGCCCGCGGACTACGACGACTCGAGGTACGGATGGAAGCGTGACGAGGGATGGAAGTTGGGAGAATGCGTCTGGGCCCAGCATGGTATCTGGGACCCCAAGACGGACACACTACTCAAGAAGGATTACTTTGCGAAAAACCCGAACACCGGAAAGACGATCGACCACCCGGAGTTTACTAACACCTATTTCATGCACTCTTATCGCCTCTACAGAGACGCCATCCGCCCTATTCACAAGAACTGCATCATGCTCATGCAGTATCCTACACTGGAGCTGCCGCCACAGATCAAGGGCACCGAGGACGACGACCCGTTGATGGGCTTCTCGCCACATTGGTACGATGGTATTACCCTGATGACGAAGCGATGGAACAGAGTTTGGAACGTTGATGTCGTGGGCGTGCTACGTGGGAGATACTGGCACGAGGCGCTGTCGGTCAAGGTCGGAGAGACTGCGATTCGCAACTGCTTCAAGGACCAGCTAGCATCGCTGCGCCAGGAGGGAATTGACCGCATGGGCAAGCATCCTTGTGTTATGACCGAGTTCGGCATTCCTTACGACATGGGTGACAAAAAGGCATACAAGACGGGAGATTATACGGATCAATCACTAGCTTTGGACGCCAACTACTTTGGAGCCGAAGGGTCGGGCATGGAAGGTCACTGTTTGTGGGTCTACGTTGCAAAGGTACGCGGTTCACCTTTTTGGTTCTGACAGGTCAACTAACTCTCATCCCAGAACACACATCAACACGGCGATTTATGGAACGGCGAAGACTTGTCAGTGTTCTCATTAGACGACAAGACGCTGCCCATGTCGCCCCTCCCCCGAAGCCCGGAACCCAGACAGTCGGCAGAAAACCCCCGTACCTCCATCAGCAGAGACGTACCAGATGAGACGAAGGTCACCCCCGATAACCTCCAGAAGACAATCACAAACCCGTCCATCTCGACAGAGCCAACCAAGGACCCTACCATCACCAACGCGCCAGGCCTCCGCGCCGCCGAAGCCTTCGTCCGCCCCAGCCCTGTCGTGGTCTCAGGCGACGTGCTGCAGTACGGCTTCGACCTGCGCAGCTGCACCTTCAACCTCAGACTCAAGGCCGCCGCGCCACCCTCAGACCCCGCACCGACGGTCGTCTTCCTCCCCGAGTTCCACTTCCCGCAAGACAACTGCCAAGTCGAGGTGTCGTCCGGCAAGTGGGCCATCAGCATGGACGATGACGAGGGCCCGCTCGTGCAGAAGCTGAAGTGGTGGCACGGCGACGGCGAGCAGACGCTCAAGGTCAGCGGCCTGGTGAGACAGCACAACGTCGCGGAGGGTTCCGAGGAGGATATGGGCTACCTCGAGCAGTGCCAGAAGAACTACGCCAACTGCAGCGTGATGTAGACGAGATTCAAGACTGGGGGTTAGCGGGCATGTTTTAATGGGAAAGAGGGGGAACCGCGGCTTTTTGTTTTTCTGTTGCATTATGACCTATTAGACGGCTCACCCACAACATCGACGTGTGCCGAGCTGGGTCCTCGAGGGGCTAAGTACTAAACAATGCCTACATCTAATCCAACTTCCGTGACCACTGAAAACAATCTGTGTGTGTATGTGTCATCCATTACCAACATCTTCCGTCTCTGATCTCTCCTTTTGGGTTTGTACCTGTCCAAATCCATGTGCCCAACAGTATCTTCCTCTGAAAACTCCCCGGCTATGAGACGGCAGGGGAATAGACGTGGTCTAAATGAACTGTTAGTAATCAAGAACACGACCACAATAGATCCAACATCCATACCGACCAAAACGATGTATGCGTGTGCCTCGCTAGTTTGCCTCGGCGTTCAACGTCTTCTCGACCAGGGAGCCGGAAGTTCATCCTCGGAACTCGTCTCATCATCGATTGGTGGTAACTTGGGCGAGTTTTCCTGGCCCGCGGGTTGTGCAGATGAGGACACGGTACTCATCTGGCTTGGAGAAGCGAATCTCTGCCTAAGGGGCAGGGACGGGCTGGTGGGGGACGATCCACGTGGGAGGTGTATCTCTGAATACAGAGGGGACTGAGGAGCGCGTGAGGAGGTCGGGCGGTTCGTCACCGGAGCCAGGGCGGGTCGAGGAGAGCCTGAAGAGGTCGGGCGGTTCGTCACCGGAGCCAGAGCGGGCCGAGGCGAGCCTGAAGAGGTCGGGCGTTTCGTAATTGAAGCCAGCTGGGGCCGAGGGGAACCTGAAGAGGTCGGGCGGCTAATCGGGTCTGAAGGAGAAATATTGGCATCCATAGATAAGGGTCGATGCTGACGCCGGGTTGCTAGAGATCCTCCTGAACCTGGACGGTCCACGGCAGGTATCGGACGTTCGACTTGTTGCTCCTCAAGTCGAGAGAGATGGTCGAGGGTTTCTTGATTCATGGGTCTGCTATACACACGAGTCTGGGGGGGACGATTCTCCGCGCCGGCCGGCGTAGCACTATGGATGGTGCTAGCACGGGACGGGTCGTGGTGCGAGGAATCGATGCGAGTGATAGAGGTCGATACCTGCGGAGGTGGGCTGAGAGCCTGTGCCTCAGCCTGCCGACGACGCTCCTGGTGTTCCTGACGCTTGCGGGCTTTGGCTTCCTGACGCTTGCGCTGTTTGGCTTCCCGACGCTCGCGCTCTTGAGTTTCGCGAAACTCGCGGGGTTTGGCTTCCTGAAGCCCGCGCTCTTTGGTTTCCCGAAGCTTGCGGACTTTGGTTCGGAGCCACAGTGAGTACGAGTCCGAAGTCATTACGAATGTGGCACGTCTGCGAACGCCCTCCGCGATGGCCTTCTCTCTCTCCTCCTGACGGCCGTCCGAATTCATGTCTTCGTTCTCGCGTGCAAATTGAATGATCTTGGAAGCAACTGCGCCCCGCACCTCCTTCTCTTTCGCCTCGATAAGGTCCAAGGTCGCGAAGGTAGAGTACTTCTTGTACTTGTGTGGCCACAACTTCTTCTGGCCAAGCAAGGGGTCCAAGACGCTCTTCGCTTCAACGTGAGGCCCAAAAACGTTCTCTTCGCACAGCCACTCGTCGAACTTCTCCTCGTTGAAACCCGGATGCTGGCGCTGAGTTGGAGGCCACCAGCCTTCGAGTGTGTCCAGAGCTTCGATGCTGCACCTCTCGATAGGGTGAGGAGGGTAAGGAAGCTTCTGGAGACAGTGAGTGTCGCCTTCGGCTTCGGCGTCCTTGGTCAGAGACCAGACTTCGGTGTAGCTATGGTCGAGAAGGACAACTCGAGGCTTCTCCAAGGTCACAAGGCCGTTTCGCATAGTAACGAAGAGGTTCCACGGCTCGCATTCAGTATGCTGCACACCTAAGTGCATGCCGACCACAACGCCATGAAGCATCTCCTTCACGACATGCTGTCGCTTCTCCACGTCGAACGTAACGTTTAACCAGGAGCCGTCGTGGTTAGGAAAGCCCACAGGCAGGGTACTGGGGTAGAGAGCGCTGCAATAGTCGCCGTCGCGGTCACGCAGACACAGGTTCTCAACAGAATAGCCGTGGATGTATTCGATGAGAATGAGACCGACGTATCTGAACTTCGGCTGGTTGTTTTCATCGCTCCCGCTATGAATCTTGATGACCCAGCTGCCATAGAACTGCGGCATGATGTGTGGATACCCGGTTTTGCCGTTCCGACGATAGTAAGCATAGACAGCGTGCTCGCGACAGTGGTTTCCGTCAGCCTCCTCATCGTTGCCCCAGGGGCCTCCAAAGTCGCTTTCATAGTAATCATAGTCGAAAACCTTGGCTGCAAGTTGCCCGGGCAGAACCCCTCCGTTCTCGTCTCTCGAGGGTGGAAGTGGCTCCTGGAGGGCAGCGGGCCGTTCTTCCTCTGGAGCCTTGATGACCGAGCAGCGGAAGATTTGGGATGTTCGATTGACACCTCGACGGATGATTTCCTGGATCTCAATCTCGACCTGGGTCTTTGTGAAGTCGGCCTTGGTGTTGAAGTCACGAATATGGCCATATGGAAGGTCCCGAGGAAGAGGATTCCGATGGTACTCTCCCGAACCATGCGGGCGGGTGGGCTCGTATGGATACAGAGTCAGCCTTTTGCCATCGCGGTAGGCCTGCTCAGGCTTGGTCCAGTTGAGGTTAGACATGATGACTGGTGATGAGGCGTGGTGGTATTGTTGTTGGTTCCCGAAGAGTCTTGATAGATGAAGTGTGATGTGATGGGTGTGGAATGCGATGCTTGCGGTTTGGAGGTTACAATACGCCCGAGACTCGCAGAGCTGAGGAGCGGAAAGATGCAATTAAGGGTGAGAAAGGATACTGATGATGACGGTCGGCGGAAAGGAAAAGAAAAAAAAGGGGCGAGCGGCGAGATCTTGAGAAGCTCCCCATTTGGTGTGGAGGTGAAAGCGACAGGAGAGAGGCGCGAGGAAATGGCCGCACACATCCAGATTCTCCGTGCAACCTGGAGTACCTTATGGAAGGTAAGGTAGGTTACACACACAGGTGCTTGCCAAACTCGGGTAGATCCACGGGTAGTAGGCTGATCGGATGGATTGGGTTGGCAGCCATCCAATAGCCTGCCAGTCGACAAACAACACAAAGTCAATGCCCAACGCCATGGCCACTGTTTTCCCTTGCGCTTCATTATGCTAAAGCCAACCACAGGCCATTCACTTTCTGCTGACTGCCTGCAAGAAGTCAGACAAGAGGTCTAGCTATCTTTAACTTAAGTAGCGATTGAATAGACACCACCTACTTTTCTTATGTCTAGGCAGCTATATTCCCTGTGCACTGGGTGACTTTAATGAGGACATAGATGAGGGACGACGACAAGGAACGAGGGGTAACAGCGATAGTAGACGATGACGATGACGACGATAGCAGCAATAACAGTATTGATAATAGTTCCTACAGTGGTAACAACAACGGCGAGCACAGAGGAAAAGTAGTTGCTCTAGCAAAGGAAAAATAGGACATATGATTCGATAAAATTGATTCAAGCAGGCATTATCCAGACAGAAGAGACATCGCTCTGAACAAGCAATATCCGCACAACTCTCTGGTCCATAATCTACAGTCTTGACAAGGCAAGTGCCTTGCATTGCTGTGAGATGTGGTGACAATATCGGAACATGCTGGGGCATGTCAGACACAGCAAAAAACCAGGCAGACGTGCCGTGGACATTGCAGCTTACGATGTTGAACTCAATTCACTTTCCCAGCATGATCCTGCTCAAGCGCACTGTGCCCCTTGACGTAGCAAACGCTGCTCCCCTGTCTTTAGACCATCAAACAGACAATGGAATAATGACAGACGGATGAGGTATCCACCTTTCAACGGCACCAAAAGCAGACTTCCCGTGTACATCCGTATCGTGTATTGTTGCCGCAGCGGTGAAGATAGAGAACCTCTGTTAAAGTGCTTAAAATACCATAAGAGAAGTACTTGTACGAAGACGTGACATATCTATTGACCTTGGCGGGAGTGGAAAATGGCCGGGCTGGGCAATCCTTCTGCATAAGATGATGTGCAGCACGAAGCAACAGCTTAGCTTGTCCTCCCTTGTCCATGGCCACCTTCGATCCAAGTCATCCCCATGGCAAGATGTCAGCTCTGTGCTGAGACCTGCCTCATTGCAAACGCTCTCACTCGATAGGCAACATAGAGAACTCTTTGGGAGCAGGACTTCAGCCTGTGCAGCTTTCTCTCTGGTGCTGTCCCATTTTCTTTGGTACTTTCCGGTTTCTCTGGCGCCTTCTGGTGTCTCTGGTACCTTCCACTTTCTCTGTTGCCTCCTTCCTCCTCCAGTTTCTCTGGCGTCTTCCAATTTCTCTGGTGTCTCCCAGTTTCTCTGGCGTCTTCTGGTTTCTCTGGTGTCTTCCAGTTTCTCTCGTTGGCTCTCTCGTCCTCCGGTCTCTCTGGTTCCTTCCAACTTCTCTGGACCCTCGCCGTTGCTCCCATCATCTTCATTGTTATTATTTTTGCTCATCACTCCGTCTTCATCTGAATCTCAACTTCGCCATCCTCCATCAACTGTGAACTTGTTCACCTTCCTCTTGACTCGTCCCCAATCTCTCCACCGGCCACACTCGCTACCATATTGACAGCCTGGCTGCATCTTGACGGTTTGCCTTCCTGATCAAGCTTCCAACGCGACTTGCTAATAATATCAAAGATGTCTGACCCAGGTACGGATAATCCTACGATATTGTCAATCCTGTCGCCTCAACCGCCCTACCTCTACGAATGGGACGAAGAGAAGTCCAGAAGGGGCCAAACAAGCATCAATCCCAAGCTGAAGAAGATTCGACTGCCCAAGATCGAAATCGTGGACAAAGATGTCTTCGTCCAGGCAGGCCGCGACCTATTGGATCTCGTCAAAGCCAACAACTTCCAATACAAGAACAAGGCCTTTCTCGATCAGGCATCAATTCAGCACTACCACCCGGTACCAGGAAACCGGTCCCACTTCCCTCAAAGTGAGGAGGATGGTGTCTTGACTGATGGTCGACACAACCGCGATGCGGTGGACGAAGTATGGCGTTTGACCGAGAAAGACTTCCCTTCCAAAAGATCTCAATTCTCTGCAGAGGTCTCGATTGAAGGTGTCGGTGTCATGAGCATCCCGTATGACGAGTTCATGCAAAAGGTTCTCAGTAGGATTCCTGCAAGACGCGCCAGTCCCGCCAGCACGGAGAGTCGCGGGAGATCTCGATCTCCTCCCACGCGACAGGCATCAAGTTCTCATCGATCGAGGTCTTCTCTTTCTCGACCACCACCTCTCGACCCGCAGCAATTCGCGCGAGAGAGAGGCAGACTGCTCAACATCCTCCGGCCTGACACAAGAGACCGATGTCCGGCAAGTCGTCAAATCGAGCTGGCCGAGGCACTCACAGCCCTCGGCGTTCTATTGCGAAGCAACGGATATGAAGATGTCAAAGTCGGCTGGATCGAGGGTCGAGCTGATCTACTCTACTCCACGGTCGACAGTGGCACCACCAGCGTCGATGACAAGCAATGGGCCGGACCCCGAGCGCTGCCACTCGGGATTCCTGATGGACTGATGAGACCCCATCTCGCGGTTGAGGCCAAGAAATACAAGTATGTCACCAAGGCCGTCGAAGACATCAAGAGAGTGGCAGACGAGGAGTCCCAGAGCGACGGCGGTATGAGCACCGTACGGGGTGCGAGGAAGAACCATCGGCGCCGCCAGTACAGTGAGAATACCTCTGATCTGCTCCGGCAAGGAGGTGGGTACATGATTTTATATCGCATAATGTACTGCGAGCTGTTCGACACCCGCTCCCATATCTTCATGCATGCTCCGGGTCTCAAAATCGACAAACATTGCACGACCCCGGAGCTATGGCTCCAAACTCTCGAAAAAGCAGGACCAATTCAAGTTGCTCTTTTCGAGGAAAAAGACCTTCCTCTATTGCCCCTTGCGCGGCTGGGGTTGCGCCACCTCGCCAGGGAGGGAACGCCTTGGGACGTTCTCGCGTAGGTATGAACAGGAGAAGAGGGCGCGGAGCAGGGACCGTGACAGAGAGAGAGAGAGAGAGAGAGAGAGAGAGAGAGAGAGAGAGAGAGAGAGAGAGAGAGAGAGAGAGAGAGAGAGAGAGAGAGAGAGAGAGAGAGAGAGAGAGAATGGGGGCTCAAGATGAGTGGCATCGAGTGTTAGTGCGGGTGGTACAGTCTGTTTAAGTCGTTACGAAAAATGGTGATGTTTCGTTTGTCGGTATTGCCCAAACTGCCTCTTCTCCCTTCATAAAAGTGAAATGTGATGCTGTGGAGAAAAATTGCACCTCTTTAGTACAAACGAGAGGAGGAGACAAGACTAGGCAGGGGAGAGGGGATAGGTCTACAAAGTTGCCGCAGAGTTGGCGGCAAAGTCCTCTCTTCTTGTCGTGAAATTGTATATTTTTACTTGTATCGGCAACCGAATATCAATTGGGTCCGCCATCGCAGGAGATGCGATGCCGCGAAGAGCGTTGCGATGGGTACGATCCCATGCCATGAGGGGGTGCCGGCTTGGCGCGGAACCAGCATCAGCTCCTTGCCGACAGAGCACGCGGCGGAGGACGAGATGCAGGTGGTGCTGGAAGACGAGGAAGCTGGATCTATGACAAACTTGGACGACAAGGAAGTATCGAAGGCCAATGGAGCCGCGTGAGATGCGCTTGAATCAATGTCAGCGTGGTCTACCCATCTCGTGTTGGTGTTGCTGTCTCGGTTCAAGCGATCTGCTCACCGTCGAAGTGATGCTCAGCAAACGACGAACACGGTATAGCTGGTTCCGTCACCGCGCAGACACAACACGTAGCTTTCGTCAGGAAAGCTGTCGTTTGGGGGATATGTCCCTTGTGTCTGCGCGACTTAATTTTCCGTGAACTCAGTCGCTCCCATCGAGGGCGACGATAGTAGCGACAACGATGATGACGACAATAAGGCAATAACGACGACACGATCATAATAGCGACGAAGACGGCGACGAGGGTAAGGTAGAGTGAGTATAAATCCACATGAGAAGTTGTCGCTCAAGCACAGGGAGAATAAGGTAGGAAAGGTAGTCTCTTTACCCCACCCTTGCCAAGGTAACATGCGGAACCCATTAGGTGCAGAGAGAACAACAAACCAGATCCCATTGTAAATGCTCCAAGCCAAGTTGGATTGATTGATGGGTCGGAGGTGCAGCTGCCCAGTGGCCTTCAAGGCTACGAATGCAGGGTTTGTTTTGGTGATCAACGAGTGGCGTGAAGAACGACCAAGGCTGGGATACAATGCATAATGGGGCCGGATGTCAGTTGGAGAGCAACAAATGGGCGAAAGTAAACATGACAACACATCGCGCTGAACAGCCCAACATTCGCATTATCAAGGAGTGTTGTATTGTTGTTGCTGTTGTTGTTGGCCCCATTACCCACCATTCACACCGAACACTGGCGTCAAACCCCCAATTTCCCGGCTGGCAACTGACCATCACGGTTCAATTCACCTGTCGTCGCCGTCGTCGTCGCCAGATCCGCCAGGGATGATGCCTCTCGGCGCTATCACATCCAAGAACCAGGACGGACCTGCATGGGGTGAGACCACAGCGTCGAATCGCACAAGCGGGGGGATCAGGCCCAGCTCCACAAGGTGCAGTCCGTCCCGACGGCCGTGAGGCAGGCGCGGGGCGGACGAAGGACCGCACATACAGCGGCTATCACCAAAACACACGATGCGGGCTCTCGGTATGCGGAACGAACTGTCGTTGTTTGGGGCCTTGGTATGTGCAAGAAAAGCTGGGGTCCGCAGCGGTATTGAGCGGGCGGTTGGGGGCGCTAATTACGGCGCTGTGCTGCATGCTGCACCCAGCGGTAAGAAGGTACCATTTTCGGCTCGACGGGTCGGAGGGTCGGAGGGGTAGTGCAGTGTGTGGTCTGGGACGTGGACTGGGACAAACTGAAGGTGGACCCTCTTTCTCAGCTCGACGCCATCTGGGACGGACATGGCGTTCCATCTACCGTACGGACTGTGCTAGTGCAGAAACAGGGCCGCCAGAGGGGACCGGTCGAGTCAGCCCGTTCGAAGGGATGCCCGTTTCATCGCAGCTTTTTTTGGGGGTTGATCTCGACTCGACCTGGATGCACTTTTTTTTTGGAGGTTTCCTACTGTGCTGCAAAGGGCACACTTGTGCATGCGGAAAAGGAAGGGTGCGAAAGACGTCACACCAACACACGCGGCAAGTCAGGCTGCGTACTTGTATGTACAACTCGGAGGGGATCGGCAGCGACTGACCTCCGACGGAACCCGTGGGACCCCTTGTACAGCCGATTCGTGCCACCTTTGCCTCCCGAACTCTCGTAATCCGGGAGGAAGGGATCATGCTTGATGGCCCGGTCTGCGTCCTATCTCATTGCAGGAGTACAAGTCCCGGATTGTGGGGCACAGTGGTGACGGAACCTAATGCCATGAATAGTGTCCTGGTGACTCTATTGTGACTATGTAAAGTTGGTGGGAATCAAGTAAAACAGGTCCGAGGAAACCGCAACAAGCAAACGAGAAAAAAAAGGTACACGACCGAATGAGAGAAGAGGGTATGTGCTGTGAAAACCGAACGAAACGAACGCCGCAATCCAATCGAGAAAAAGAGTCCAAGATAAAGGCGGCAACAAACAAATAAGAAATATTGCTCTCAATGAAACCCATCTCGCCGCAGTATTCCCAACTCCTCCGATGACCCCCCTTAGCCCAGGTAGCATTGGAAAAGGAAGAAAGGAAAAGGGAAAAAAGATGCGTGCCCCTCGTCCCTTTAGACCGACGGGTAAGAAATGCGAGATGTGCTGTTACTCCCACCCAGGCTCATGTCCTTGTGTTCGTCCCCAAGCCCCGACATGGCCTTATCCGCTGCCAAAGTGCGTAAATCATTGTCGAAAGGGTGTTAGGTCGTATCCGGACGCCGTGGTATAGAAACAAAAGGGGTTTCTCGTGAGAATTCATCGGTCTAAAAACACTCTGGACGTTGTTGTTCATGTGGTCTCGTCATGGTGGACCCCGCAGGAGCACCGTTATTGGGGGAACATGTTGTTGATCTCCTCGTCGCTCAGAACAATCTCGTGTACCGGCTCCCGTCGGTTTTCGAGGGGGACGTAGTCGCAGTCGACGTAGGAAGGCAGGAAGATTTCTGGGTTCCATGCGAAGCCTTGGCTGGAGGAGAGGTAGGAGATCTGCGGAGTCATGTTAGTCGGTGCCCACTTGTCCCAAAGGGCGGAGTGGTGTTACCAGGCGGGGAGTGCCGTTGGGCTCGCCAATATTGATGACGGTGCTTTCTTGTTTCGACAACGCCGTGCCTGGTTCTCGAAGTCAGTAAAGGTTCATGGGTGTAGTCCAGCCGCCCGGAGCAGAGCAGGCCGGCATGGCCCGGGTCTCGGAGCCCAACTCGTGGTGGGATGACATACTGAGCAGGCTGGGCCGACGCTGGTGGACCGACTTCTGCTTGGAAGCGGAAGGCGGGGAAGACGTCCGCGGGGAGCTGGAGTAGGTTGAAGAGGAAGAGCTGGTTGCACCCCGGCCTTGGGAGGACTGGTGGTGGTGGTGACCGTAGGTGGCCGACGACGGGGTCATCGGGATCGCAATCGACGACGACATGGTGGTCGGGCGTTGAGGTGTTGGAGGGGGAGAGTAGAGGACGCCAACGTGAGACGATAAACCCCAAGAATGATTGGAAGCGGTCTGAACGATAGAGAGACGAAAAGAAGCACACCGGACGGCTCGTTGGTGGAGAGAAACCAGCTTGTTTCGGCTGAGGAGTCGAGAAGTTGAAGAAGGCAAGGAGGATTAAAGGTACAAGACCGAAGAGAAGTGTGCCTGTGACTGCGTAGAGTGACTGATACAGTGTACAGTGCTAGGTTGACTGCTGGGACGAGGCAGGCCTAACGAGGCATCCGGTGAATCACGCCCACATCATCCCATACAGTTGACCTTGGGGTCTGATAAGAGATAGGTGCCGGCACTGGAGGGACTGCTAAGACGGGGTATGAGCCGCCGCGGGGAGCTGCTAACAGTGGATAGCGGGAGAGACCCTCACATCATCATGGCAGGGATGCTGGCAGTCGCTCCCCACTGTACATGGGGGGAAGGCGGCCCCCACTCGCACCAATCGGAGGCCGTCGCTGCCTACAAGCTGGGTAACGTGCTGCAGGCACTTCGCCCTGCTCCATGCCGTCCTCTCGGCCAATCACCCGCTGGTGGGATTCTAAGGTCACGTGTCGGAGTCCAAGCTTCAACTGGATTCCTGACTAAGCCGGGCTGAAAGGCTGCTGGCTGCATGCGTATCCATTGACGCCTACAGGCCAAGCTAGAGCAAGCAAGCAGCACCGCACCCAAGCTTTGTGAACAACGACTCCCCCATCACCAACAGCACCTCGCCATCCTCACGACCTCACTCTTGACACGGTCCGTCAAACCCCTCGAGTCTGCTCCTTCTCAAAACGCCGCTCGCGAAACCCCTCCTCTCCCCGACAAAATGGGTGACGTTTTGGTGGAAAACCCGACCAACCACTTCGTTTCTCAGAAGAAGACGGCGCCCTCAACAATCCCTAGTATTGAGAACTTCGAGGGCATCTCTTCGGAAGGAGGCGACGACTATGCCACACTCAAGAAGCTGCAGAGGCAACTGGAGTACATCCAGCTCCAGGAGGAATACATCAAGGATGAGCAAAGGTTCGAATTGCCGCTTCGTCACCACAGCTCGCCGGTTTGCTGACACGCCGCCACAGGAGTCTGAAGCGTGAGCTCGTCCGAGCTCAGGAGGAGATCAAGCGTATCCAAAGTGTGCCCCTCGTCATTGGGCAGTTTATGGAGGCTATCGACCAGAAGTAAGTTGACCCCGCGGCACAAGTCAGCGCCGGCGAAGCTTCAGACAGCTAACGACCGCCAACAGCACCGGAATCGTCCAATCATCGACCGGTTCGAACTACGTCGTCCGCATCCTCTCTACCCTCGACCGCGAGAAGCTCAAGCCCTCCTCCTCCGTCGCCCTCCACCGCCACTCCAATGCCCTCGTCGATATCCTCCCTCCCGAAGCCGACTCCTCTATTGCCATGCTGGGCGCGGACGAGAAGCCTGACGTGACATATGCCGATGTTGGTGGCCTGGATATGCAGAAGCAGGAGATTCGCGAGGCGGTCGAGCTGCCTCTGACGCACTTCGACCTGTACAAGCAGATCGGTATCGACCCCCCTCGTGGTGTCCTGCTGTACGGTCCTCCCGGAACCGGAAAGACCATGTTGGTCAAGGCCGTTGCCAACTCCACAACTGCCAACTTCATCCGAGTCGTCGGTTCAGAATTCGTGCAGAAGTACCTTGGTGAGGGTCCTCGTATGGTTCGTGACGTCTTCCGCATGGCTCGCGAGAACGCCCCGGCCATCATCTTCATCGACGAGATCGACGCCATTGCGACGAAGCGTTTCGACGCGCAGACCGGTGCCGATCGTGAGGTCCAGCGTATTCTCCTCGAATTGCTCAACCAGATGGACGGTTTCGACCAGACCGCCAACGTCAAGGTCATCATGGCCACCAACCGTGCCGACACCCTCGACCCCGCCCTGCTGCGTCCCGGCCGTCTCGACAGAAAGATCGAGTTCCCCAGTCTTCGTGATCGACGCGAGCGCAGACTCATCTTCTCCACCATTGCCAGCAAGATGTCTCTGGCCCCCGAGGTCGACCTCGACTCCCTGATCGTGCGCAACGACCCTCTGAGCGGTGCCGTTATCGCCGCCATCATGCAGGAGGCCGGTCTCCGCGCCGTGAGGAAGAACCGCTACAACATCATCCAGAGCGACTTGGAGGATGCCTACTCAAGCCAGGTCAAGGGCACGAGTGATGAGAACAAGTTTGATTTCTACAAATAAACGACGAGCTACGAACGGAAGGGCACGGACGAGTCGAAGGCGGAGGAGGGGTCGAAATACTCGCTGCAAGATTGGCGATGTAATGGGACGGACATGGCCGGAAGGCAGCGGGCAGGGATAGACTTCCTTATTATCAACGGCTTCGGGGGAGCGAAGCCCGGCGTCGCGTTGTACAATATTCTTGATAAACAAGCTTCGTTGGTACCTGCTAGCCACGCGACGGTGTTCGCCGACTGAGTGCACATGTGACTTGCCATTAAATCCTGGTCGAGCCCTCTCAAATAATTTGCCTTTTGAACATGCATTACAATCCCACGAGCAGGAAGTCCCGACCGAGAAAGTAGCATCAACAATCCTTGACGTCCAAAACTGTGGAAAACGGGCTCACAAACCGAGCATCGGCCGTTTCTACATAGGTCTGACCCCAACGTCGAGGTCCCGGCCGAGTCCGGAACAAGCCGAGTTCGACCTCCCCGAACCGGGGCGATGGAAGGGTAAAGGCCTGAAACTCGGTTTCTTCCGATGGTTCAAGGTCCAAGTCCCCCGATTCTCTCTTTTGATCAGCTGTCACGTTTTTGGGGGGTGATCAGACAGGAGTGCGATGTGTTTTTTGCACCTCCAAATTCCGTTGCCATGTCTCTGGAGCGTTCAATTGTATCGCGCAAACTTCAAGGGCACAAATCAAGTAATCTCCAAGTATTGGCCACTCAGCACGAAAACGTCTTCTCATTTCCAGGATCCGATCCCAGTGTCTAAAAAAGAAAAGAAGAAAGTCACTTTTCCTTTTCCCCGCCATCATCCGGTTGTCGTTTCCGCCATTTTCCCTGACTACAAGTTTTTCCTCTCCTTTTTGTTTTCCGTACCGTGGCTCAAAGGCCGTTTGTGTATCTCTCTGTGTCTTTTGTCTAATAACAAATAAAGACAAAGCTGCCGTGAAAGGGAAAAAAACAAGCAAGAAAGGAAGCCGTGAATCATAACGTGATTTCCCGTCGTCAATAAGAACCTGCTGCCGCCGCCCGTAATCTATCAAAAATGGAACCCTTCCCTGCCTGCTTTGACTCGTTGCAAAATGCTTCAAGAAGCTTCAACATGTAAAATAAACTCCACAGACGCTAAACCGTCGCTGATGCAAAAGTCATGATGCAATACGGGGATGGGATGCGTCAACGCTGAGATGCCGCATTTCCTCATCGCCAAAGGTAGTTTGGTTGTTTGTGTGGTTGGGTATATCCTTCGTCCCCGTGCAAAGTCTCTGTCTCTCCTCCTCCCCCGACTCCTCCTGTCCGTTCCGAGCAGTGGGCAGAGTGATTAGGTATTATCATTACCCATTACTGCTTTTCGTGTAATAGTAACCACGACCTGTTGCGTAGATGCAAAGGCCTTCTCTGGGATTTGCCTGTGTATGGACAGGTGAACGTGGCGGCAATCTCTGCCTGGGTATCTCTTCTTCGATCGTCTCTCGGGTCTTTGAGATCATGGCTCGGGCCATGTCTGGTTTCGTAACGTATGTAGCTGCCACTACATGGGCAACTAAGAGCTCAGGATAACGCCTAGCTCCAGCATCATCTTCACGAACTTGGCGTGCAGCTCAATAAAGAAGTCGGGCATGCCAACAAGCTCTGCCAGGCCTCTCGCTTTGAGGGAAACACCACCGGGTCCGCCGCCCATGCGTCTGGTGAAGCCGCCGCCTCCTGTCAGAAAGCTGCTGCCACCGCGGTCGGGTCCCTCCCTCTCTTGGATGTTCATCATGGGATACGGGTTGTGGTGTTGAAGACCTCCAATGGGGCTAGACTCGGCTACCCTCTCAGCCTCCGCCTCAGCGAGCTTCTGGATCCACTCTGCCAGGCCTGCGAAATTGGTAGCCATGAAGCCGAACGTTTTCATAGCGAGCCGCTCCTTATGCGTGCTGAGAGCCAGGAATGCGTAGACACGCTTGTGGCCGCGGGCGTGCATGTCGGAAATGCGGAAGATGTACGCCGTCGTGTAGCCATTGACT
This sequence comes from Colletotrichum gloeosporioides, assembly GCF_011800055.1. Lineage (NCBI taxonomy): Eukaryota > Fungi > Ascomycota > Sordariomycetes > Glomerellales > Glomerellaceae > Colletotrichum > Colletotrichum gloeosporioides. The sequence continues at coordinate 135,462 of NW_025544686.1, forward strand.
GGGTCGCCAAAGAAGATTGGCCCGCCAGACGCGGCAGCTCCGGCACTTTGTGTGGTCACGAAGGGTGTGGAGCTCGACTGTGGCGAGGCGCTCGGCGTCGGGTTCGCGGGAGAGCGGGGGAGGGTCTCGAGGGAGAGTGTCCGCAGGCAGGAGGATCGCACGATCGAGAAGGACGTTGGTATTAACGGTTCATGGGTAGAGGTGTAGTCGAGGTAATGGGTGTGACTTGCATGCCTTCCCGAAGACATGCTAGATCTTGTCGTGGTCGAACCAGTGGCTCTTCGGTGCATTCGCTCGGGGCGTCCCTCGGAGTCGGTATCGCTGGCAGAAGACCCTTGCGAAGTCGGTGGCGACGCCTGGCCGTAGACTCTGGCGTACGGCGCGCGAGTGCGCAGTGTCGGGCCGCGCTCTGCTTTGAAATCATTCTTGTCCTTGCCACCTTGCCGCTGCGGCAGCGTCAGCGCGCAGTTGTCGCAAGGGCCGGCGCGCTTGGTAACGTTGTCGTCGTAGGTTCGGCGGAAACTCGAGTCTCGTCGCGGCTGCTGTTGCTCCGATATCCGGCGGGGGCTTTCGGGTGGGGTTTCGATAGCGGAGGGCGACAGAGGCGAGGCCGGGGAGGCGTTGGCGGATGCGCGCAGCAGGGCGGCGCGCTGGGTTTGGGCCTCGATTTCCGAGGCGGGTAATGACGAGCTGCGGTGGGCATTGAGATGCATCTTGCGCAGAGCATCTGACATGGCGACGGTCTGGTTCAGCGAGGCGGCCGACGTTGGCGCGCTTGTCTGGGGTCGGATCTGGTCCTGATCGGCGTAGTTGGCGGCGCCGTCGTCGAAGCATGTGGTGCATGGAACGGGCAGGCCCTCGGTGACCATTAGCGGGGTCGGGCCATGTTGGTCACAGTAGTGAGCGAGGCAGAGCTGGATGCCGGTCATTAGCGACAACGAATTTGGTTGTGGTTGATGCATCGTTTCAGCGTGTTCGCGAGGTGAAGCGAGTGTGTCCTCAAACGACGGGACACGCATCGTGAGGGATGCAGCGGCCTCGTGTAATGAAAATAGGGAGAAAGACACTGCTAGCCAGAAGAGTCTGGCGGCTCGAAAGAGAAGAAGGGCAAGGAGGGGGAGCTCAAAGGACGAGGGCAGCCATGGTGAAGATGCTCGGAACTGATAGGTTGTAGGCGCAGCTTATACAAGACTTAGTTCGGAGTAGGTACGGGGAAACAAACAGCACGATGCTGGGAGGGCGAGTGCGAGTCGTGGCATGCGACCGTGGGTAGAGTTATATGTGTAAGAGACAGGGTTCGACGAGAAGGCGGCAGGAGGCCATGGCGGCGCAGTCTCCCTTTCTTATGGGAAACTCTGAAGGGGGTCTGGGTGTGAATGAGAAAAATGTGGGAGGACGAGAGGATGAGATGGGAAACACAGGAAAGTTGCGTCTGCGTAAGGCAAGAACAGAAGCGCAGCCCAAGGGGGTGGGCTAATTAGGGGACGGGCATTTCGAACATGGGAGGGCATAGACAAGGACACCGGACAGGACAGGCATAGAGCAGAGCAGATAGGACGGCTTCGATGAGGAAGTTGGGCAAGGTGAGGCCGGTTGCAACAGGCCGGCCCCCGGTCGTGGGGTGGGAGGGGGGATGGTTTCCTGATTGCCGGTGTCTCGTGTCTGGCTCTTGTCTGAGTGTCTGGGAGGACGGGGAAGACGGAGAGGATGGGGATGTGCACTGATATGCGGGAAGCGGTGAGGCGGTGAGCGAGCGGCTCTCGTCGTGTCTGCCAATTACACGACGGACGGGAGGCTTTGGTGACGGCCGGGGACAGCAGTGCTGCAATCGAGATTGGCTGCGCGAGGCAAAGTAACTTGGAAGCTTGCAACTTTGCAGCCCGAGATGAGATGCAACGGCAGCGTGACGGCAGCAGGGCCAAGCAGAAGCAGGCCAGGCGCAATGCGGTGCGGTGCGGGTGCGGGTGCAGTGACAGCAGAGACAGCGACAGTGACAGACAAGACAACATAAGACAGACAGACGGTTGAGGGAGGAATAAGCAAAGGTAGGTAGGTGGTAAACGGAAAACAAAAATAATACTCACAATGAATGCCATGACGTATCACCCTCCCCAGCCGAATCCGGGTGTTGCTGGTGTTTGTTTCGCCAATGACGAGAAGAGCGCAATCAAGCCAGGCACCTGAAGGGGGGGAAGAGAAAAGAAAGACTGGCTGTCTGTCTGTTTCTGGTGGTAGACAGCTGCAAGGGTGTGTTTGCGCCTGCAAGTTGTTTTTCTGCGACTCGGATTTGCGGGACGACAGCCCAAAGACGACGGAGGCGAGGTCGAAAAGGCGAACGTCAGGTCGGAGGGGAGAAAACAAAATAGAAAAAAGAGATTAAAGTGGTGTTGGGCGAGGTGTATGGATGCGATGGCAATAATAAGAGGTCTCCTCCTTTCTCTCTCCGAGTGTGTGTGTGCGGTTTTTGGTGTGCGGGTGCGCGTGTGAGTGACGGCGAGAGTGGTAATATGAGAGCGAGAAGGAAAAAAGAGTAAGAGAGTATCGGCAAGTTCGAGTAAGTGGGCGTGGATGAATAAGTGGGTGTGGTGCGGATGCAGTGCAGCAGTGCAGCAGCAACCAAGGCAAGTGCGATGCGAGGCCGCGGACGACAAACGAGGACGAGGACGAGGATGAGGACGATGATGGGTAGGGTAGGGTAGGCAAGGCAAGGTGGGCAAGGCAAGGTGGGCAAGGTAACGAACGGGTGAGTGATGATGAGTGACGGCGGACGAGCGAGTTGGCTGCCGCGAACGCTAAGAAACCGCAGGCCGCACTAGGTAAGCAGCAACGATGGGCGGGGATCCCGGAAGGTGCAGGTTCGTGTCGTATGAGGAGCGTGGGAAGTCCCGGCCGCATGCGACGAGGCGATTCGATTCGATGCTGATGGACTGGCTGGCTTGGGATGGGATGGCTGGTCTGGTTGGTTGGCGGATGAAGCTCGTAACTCGATGTGGTAAGAAGCAGCAACACTCACTTACTTTTTTGCGCCGGTAAAAAGAGTAGCACCAACGGCGGGAGGATCGAGTCGTCCAGTCTTCTTGTTGGCGTGTCTTGTCTTGTCTTGTCTTGGAGAAGCAGGCCGACTCTCTCGGTTGCTTCTAGCACGGCAGGTTGACAGCGACAATGACACGGCCGCTAGTAATGACTCGACGATGAGTGGCTGACTTGCAGAAAGTGAGGAGGCCACGAGAACCTCAACGGGCTGTCAGGAAAAGGAACAGAGGGGTACTAGCGGTACGTGGTTGAAGGTTTTACCAAGGCAAGTGTAAGCTCGGCGGGGTGGGTGTTCGGGGAAATACGCCCATAACGCTTTTTTATTTTTTATTTTCTCGGTCTCTTTTCCCCTCTCTCGAATCTGGCCAGTACGTAGCCAGGAATTATCGTCGCCTCTCGAAAGCCAGGTCCGCCTTGAGTTGGAGTTTGAAAACACTGGGACTTGGAGACAAAGAACACCCCCAGGGTTCAACGGGATTGGGCGCGCAACTGGGGTCGCTGAGACCTGGGACGGGGATATGGAGTCCAAAGTCTGGGACTCGGGAATGGGAACAAGAGGGCAACAAATGGGAAAACACCAAGAATGAGTGATTACTGGCTGGATGGGGGCCGGGCTGTTGACTCGCTCTAGAACCGGCGACCCACCCCTGGCCGAATGAAGGAGACTGAAAGAAAGGACCACGTCCATGTCCCGTTCACGTCTGCAACCCACGACATTTCGTGGAGCTCACGATTTTCTTCCCAAAACCCCCCTCTCTCGTGTCTTTTTTCGGCTTCGTCGTCGCGTGCCTGTGGGGGCCGCGTTCGAACCGACGCCAGTCAAGTGCAGCGGTTCGATGGAGACGACGATATTTTGTATGTAATCGTAAACAGCTTCCTCTGTAGCGGCGCCACGGCACTAGCATCGAAAAAAGAGGCTCGCAGCGCAACGGAGCGGAGCAGGCGTACGTACCAGCGCCGATGCGAGTGGTCACTTCGTATGTCAATGGAGCATCCAGGCTCAAGAGCAAAACGGCACAATATTAGAGGCTTGCAGACGGCCACAAAAGCTACTTCCTGCATAGGACCGCAATGAAAAAGCTTCTCAATTGCAAATACCATGGCAATAATAACAATAAGCTGGCAGGACAAGGTTTCCAAGTCAGCAATGGACAGAAACACTACCGGTGTTAGATGGGACGGATCATGGAGCCGCGGTGGAGGGTTCGGAGGGCCGGTGGGTTCTGGCAGTGGGAGTGGGAGTGGGAGTGGGAGGGGGAGCGGTTCGAGGGGCCAAGTGGCGGAATCAATCTGCATTGGTGAATCGAACGTTGTTCGAGATTGAGTTGGAGGTGTCGATAATCATTTCAATAAAATAAAAATGGTCCCAGCCGTCACTCCCCGCCGTGAAAGGTGCTGCCGCCGTTGTTCTCCGTGGTACTCCGCTGGCGCTGCAGTCGCTCGCTCCCAGTTGATGCAGGACCATGGAGGTGAAAAAAAGGGCCAGGATGCGGCATCTCGAGTTCCAAGCTGCTCCGAATAACGGCCCATGGTTGCGGTGCAGCTTTCTTTTTTTTCCTCTTCTGTCTGTTGCCCGACTGACATGAGAACAAGGGTTTCCTCCTGCTCCTTCTCCCCTCCGACGCAACCGTCCCCCTGATCGGAAGAGCCAGTGACGAGAAAAAAAGAGAAGTGGCCCCCTCCCCCCCTGTCGGAGACAGGTGCAAGCAGAGACCCAGTTGGACGGCAAGTGCAGACACAGACAGGCCCCCGTTGGACAGTCAGGGGTGTGACGAGGAGAAATCGAAGGAAGGAACGGGGGCGTGGGTTGGTTGGGCCGTCCACACCTTCCAGAAGACTTCGAATTCCTCTAGTGGGGGCCAAGGACAGCGGTGCGGTGCCAGGAACAGAGGGGACCAGACAGCACGGTCCAGAGCGCGCACAGGGCAGGCAGGCACGGCAGGGCAGCAAACACCACGAATACCTACCAATACCAACACCGAAGGTGCAGGTCGAGGTCGAGGTCGAGGTCGGGTGCAGGTACGGATACTTGAGAGGCCCACTCCAACTCGGTATGTTCTTTCCGCTGTTCTCGACCGAGACGACGGGAACGGGTACTTTCCCACCACTTCTAGCGCAGGGAATACCTTCTAGCTGCCCGAGCCAAGGTGCCTGGCAAGGGGCTTGGCAAAACGTGAGCGGCATGTGAGGTATCGCTAATCGGCCCAGCATGAAAGGGGTTCGAAAGGAATGGATGGATCTCTTTTTACCCGTCCATCTGGCGGTGTCGAGTTGTCTACGTGGCCCAGGCTTCTTTCTATTCGTTCTATTCGTGCCGTTGGTAAGTGATGCTGTTGCTATTCCAGGTTCAGGTTTGGTTCCAGATTTCGGCTGTTTTGCTCGGTGGTTCTTTCATCCTCCTGCCTTGCTGCCTCAAATGGATGGAAGCCAGGTTGTTGTTCGTTTTCCCGGACGCTGGAGCTATTTGCGGCGACCGAGGCAGAGGCAGTCGCAGGTGCAGCTAGAGACCAGCAACAGTTGCATACGTAGACCCAACTCGACTCGCCTCGCCTCGCCTCGCATCGCCTCGACTCGGTCGGCCTATTTCGTGGACGGGACTGAATCAAGGCCCAGACCGGCACGCTGTTGAGTAAACATCGTGAATAGCACGTGCATCGCACTCGATATGTTTGGCCAGAACGCAGCGAGCTCCCCTGACTGCATCTTAGCGCTGGCCTCGTGATGCCAGGTCTCATCTCAACACGCACCGCTCCTTCCCTCTCGAGTTCGTGCGTCGTCTGGGGTTGATTTTGCATGAGTGTCACTTGAGGAAGGAGGGGATGAGGTAATGCGGGGCTCTGCTCTTGCAGCCCACGCCTCAATGTCTCACGTCCCTTCCTCCCTTTACTTGCCTTTAGTACAGGCAGGCAGGAAAGCAGGCGCTTCCTTCGCAGCAGCTGATTCCTAACTGCAAGAAAAGCCCCCATGGCTGTGCTTGCCATTGGCCGCCTCTGCTTCGCTTCCACCGGTGCAGCTGCAGACGAGGCGAGGCGAGGCAGTGAGAGGGTGCATCTGCAGTGCAGTGCAGTGCAGTGCAGCAGGGTCCCAAACGTCCGGCCACCGCCCGCGCTTTCCACGTCGGAGCGGAAAGCCAAATGTCGGGTCAGGTAGCTACTTTTCTAATTACCAACTACTAATGGAACTAACTCTTGGCCTGGCTGTCACTTTTCAAGAAAACCACATTTCCTCCCGTTGTCTAATGTAGAGACCCTGAACTTGCAAACTTAGTCCGAGACAGCGACAGCCCTGCTTCGCCTTGCTGCAACATCGGAAACAGTACCGGCGGTAATACGTGTTAGCGCACCTTTCTTGACTCGCCGGCAGCAAAAGGACGTGAGATCTTACGTATCAAAACACCAGACGAAAGAGGGACGAGAGCCTCCAACGGGGGCCAGTGCCTGCCTCAAACTCAATCCCTTCGCTTTCTCTGCCTCTGTCCTTTTTTTCTGCCTCGTCATCCTACCTCAAACCACCAGATGACACCCAGAGCATGTGATTATGTTGCTCGGCAGCCCGGATTGCTGGTTGACTGAGACCACGTCACATGGACCAACCTGGACCCGAGCTCGGGATGCCTACCTACGGAGCGACAGAAACATCGTCGCCTTCGGCATGGCATCGACACCGAGAGTAACGAAACAGGCAAAAGACAAATGGTGCTGTTGAAATTGCCCGCGACGGGACGTGTTCAACTGGGACCAGCTTCCTTCGCTTCCAGTATCCCTCCGTCCAAGGAACCGACTAATACTCCGGGCGGGTCTACCTGCCTGCCTCCCAACCACTGCACACAACATCATCGTCATTCTCATCATCGCCTCAGCCTGTCTTCTACACACCTCGCATCTCGCACCGACCTCTGACCACTTCCTGCTGCAAGTTTTCCACTTATCTCCGCCAGATTCGAGCCTCAAATTACACCCATGCGATAATGGTGCTTAACAGCGCACACCGACCACTCCGCAACGGAGGCGGTCGGCGTCATGAGGCTGCGCCCAGACCTACCAGCGCCGTGCGCAGCTGTCAGTTCCTTGGAATTGCCTTTCCCCGGATCAAACTCCCTTCGCTGCCGGACAAGTCACATCTCGATGGCTTATCTCCCCTTCATGCTTTGCGCACTCCGCAAATCAAATTTCCGCAGCTATGACAACGACCTCCAACCCAACCTCATCCCAAGTACAGTGCTTGACCCCATACCTGCAATGAAGGAAGGCCTCACTTTCTCTCCCTATGTCGTCTCACCGCCAGACTCGACATCAACGCCAGCAGTCCGAGACACCTCAAGGCTCCAACCCATCCATCCTCCCGGACTTGCGGTCTCTTCCCGTCTGAAGCCCGCCAGCAACCCTGCCGGATGGAGCCTCGCTCTCCTCCTATCCCAATCCAGCCTCGCTTCTCTTCTCAACTGCCGCCCGTTGGGCCAACTCATCTCTCACCCACACCATTTCTCAGCGCATCCACACACACAAGCAGGCACACCAGGTTTGCGCTGTCATGCCGCACCCAAAAGCTTGCGCCGACCTTGGAGGTCGCTACTATTATCTGGGGAAACCGCCTTGCTTTCTGGCGGTCGTTGTAAGAACTGACTCAACCCATGCGACACGAGAGATGCGCTTGTCCCGACTGAGCTCAAGCTCAATGAACCGTCGCTCGGGGAGGGCGTCATCTGGGATCCGGACGTCAGGAAAAGCCACAAAAGAGACTTTTGACAGGCATCGTCATTTACCAGGACTCGCTGCATCGTACACCGCGCACTCGGGATTGCAACACCGCCCAAGAGGAAGCAAAGGCCTTCCGCGCCCGTTTGGCTCCCCGCAAGTTTGGTGTTGACCAAACGCAATAATATCCAGGTACACCCGCATTTGCACTCGAACAAACAAGTGCCACAGCAGTTCAATCCCAGCAGCACAAGGCGCCACTTCGCATGGCAATGTCCGTGCTCCGGGATGCAGAGAGCGAAAGGTCAAGCTCGGCGGGTGCTCCAAATGAAAAGACCCCCTTAGGCTTTCACCGCAACCCTGCAGCCCTCGATGCGCCTCTACCATGTGTCAAGCCCACGCTTCGATCAGCCAACCGGCCGCTTGCTGCCAGTCATGATGGGTAGCGGAAAGAAACGCACAGACACGTCGGACACCACTTACACCATTTCGATGCATGCGAATCAACGTCAACTTACACCTGGGGAGTCGCATCCACTACATCATCAAGCCCGGCACACCAACCTAAACAGCCGGAGGGAAACTCTGAAGCGGCAGAGCTTCGTCGACTGGCCGCCCGTCATCACACAACGCGCGTGGTGGCTGAATTGAGGGCGCCTGAAAGAAACCTCCGCTGCGCGTTGGAACCCCAACTCCAAACAACCACGCGCCGCACCCTGCCGTGCTGAATCCGGGGTTGTCGACGGACCCCTCATTTGCCGGTTCATCTCGTCTCGTTCCCCAGCCTGTGGTGCCGAGTTGCGCTGCACCTCGCTTCAGCAACCCGACTTGCTCCGTGCTCTGCTGCCGTGTAACGACGGCACAAGATGTCACTGCAGCAGGCGTTCGAATCCTCGCAGTCTTCGCACACCACTCGAGGCGCTCTCGAGAAGACACCACGTACGTCTGCCGGTTGCACAAGCGTCATTTGAGTTACAGAGTAATCCGCGAAGTTTTGAACGACAAGTCGCACGGCTAACGACAGCATACCGCATTTTCCGAGAACGGCGCTACTAATGGAACCGTCGACCTCTCGGGCACGTCAAAGTCCGGGGAAAGCGGCCATTAGGATGCCACTCCACACGAAGCCACGAGGATGACAACTTGGAAACGGCACTTTCTTAATCGCCGGACTCGAAAGCGATGGGCAAAAACGGGGCCCGGGAATACCAAGACCAGCCGGCCCCAATTAGCCGCGCCGGTCCGAACTGCCTCCATCAGACTCCCGGTCATCTCATCTTTTCCCCTTTCGCCCATCACACCGAACCAGAGATTTTCACAAGTTGATAACCTTCGCTTCAGAAGTCTGGGTTGGAGAAATGTGGATTTTGACCATTGCTTGAACGACGGACGGTCTCGGTCTCGGTTGGTGACCCTCCTCGGCGCATTCTACCGATGGACCCTTCAGGGGCATAGACTGGACTGGAAGGCACACCGGGCAATCACCATCGAACCAGGGACCTTTCCTGCAGTGGCCGTGTGCTGTTCGTGGCCTTTGATTTATCCGTCAAGCTTCAAGGATCTTCAGGTCTTCCGCGCATCTTTACCGTTTCTCTGACTCTGTTGATCGAGTAGATGCGTACGTCTTCTCGTCTTTGAGCTTCCGCGAGAGGTTGTACGATCTCATCGCCGGCGATCTGTCAGATGCAACCCCTCGCAACATAGCAAATGACGCATCCTGCATCCTGGCCGTCTCGTCACCGTCACATGGCCGTTAGGTACACATGCAAGGCAATCCGGAGTTTGATCGGAGAACTCATCTTTCTCATATCGCAAGTCGCAGATGACAGAAAAGCGCGGATGTCTCACTCGATGGGCAAATCGAGGGACAGGCCCGTACCTCCCTCCCTCGCTCCCGAACCCCGGCTTACCACACGTGTACACCTCCACAAACCCCCGGTCAGCAATCTCACACCGAGTTGCGGGAGGCCCCGGGACCGGTCAAGAAGACGACTGCTGTTTCGCGCGTACTTGCCCCCATGTGACAATGACATGCCTCCTTCGCCGAGAGATGGCCCGGTGAGGTCGACAACATGCTCCCTCTCCCGAGGATGGATGCCGACCCTGGACGTTACCGGCTGAGGTGTCGTGCTGAATCGGACCGAGTCCGGTATCGCAGAACGCTCGTCACATTGCACGTCGAACGTTCAACCTCGGACCAACGGCCCCAAACCATGCTGCAATGCCGGTTCATCAAAAGGACTGCGCATAGATTGACCGCAACTCTGTGCACTGTCCATATATCGACCTCCTCGTCCTGGAAAGAGAGAGAGAGAGGCATGGGAGATTTGGACGTGCGCGTCCCTCGCAGGGTTGCGTGCGTCGTCACATCTCACCTTTCGGCAGCTTCCCTAAACCTTCGAGCCCAATTTTCTTCTTCCCCTTCTGAGATCTGGACCCGCGATGTGAAACCGCCCAATCATCGTGTCCCAAAATCGTTCTGCAACGACTTGACAAGCAACCTAACGTGCTGAATAAACGATACGTCATATTCTGCAATCATTTAGCCTTCAGCTGGCGCCGGACTGATCCGCAATGTTGCGCTTATTAGGCGTTGAGGCTTTTTATATGCTTGTCCCGCGGGCCTCAAACTTTTCTGCTTTTTTGTTGCTGCCCTGGCGTCCGCTCTGTGACTAATTCCTGGAGGACACCGATCTTTCGAGTGAATTCTCGGCGTTTTACCTCTATATCACACGATGTAAATCGCGCGTAGCTGTCGGGTGCATCTGACTGTGTGTGTCGGACCTCGGACCTCGCTCCGAGACTGAGAGGATTTAGGGCGGGAGAGCTTCACAGCCCAAAAAGAATAGCGAACACCAAAAAATGCCCAAAGCCCAAAAGTCCGCCCTATGGCTTGGACCCCCGCCCGTGGAATCCGCGGACTGTCACATGAACCTCAGTATTGCTTATGCTTTCCGTTGTAGGGTTTGTTTGCCATGAGATATGGACGGCCACAAGATCAAGTCATGTCATGAATGAGAGCCTTCGTATAACACTTTCACGATGCCGCATATGGGTCACTTGCAAGAGGAGGAAGTATTTTTGACTTTCGTCAAAAGGACACCGGGGATGGGGGTATCTGAAAATATATATTGGGTGCGCGCCGTCGCTCTGCGCGGCTAACAATCCAATCCTCCCACGAGAAATCTGTCTGCCGCCTCCAAATGTTTCTGTCCTGTTTCCAATATAGCCATGTTACGCGGGTATCAAAAAAAGAGTCCAGCGTCTTGGTATCGTGTTCTTACACGCCCTGTCGGGTGTGTGTTCCGTTCATGCTCATGCTACTTCCCGCCCCGTGAGAAACGCCGCCGGTGATGCTTTCTTCTGCTGCTGCTGGTCGCTTTCATGTGATTAAATAAAAAAGAGAGGGCGATGTATGTTTCGCATCTCCCATGCCGCCGCCGCTCTTATGATTAGTTATGGTGTTTATTCGTCGTCGTCGTCTTCCGATCCCCTCGTTCTCCTCGCCGTGACTTCAACCGGGCGTCAATCCATAGACGACAGGGAGGACCGCTCGTCGACCTCGAGCCTCTTAGCCGCGGGCTCGCTGTCGCCGTCGCTGCTGTCCTCCACGTCGTACTTTTCCTGCCACAGTTTCCGCAGCACCTGGTACAGGAACAGGTACTGCGCCTCGGCCTGCACCATGCTCCGCCTCTGCTCGCGCAGCGCGTCGACGGTCGCGTAGATGAGATCTTCGCCCGCGCCGCCGGCCCCCGCGTCGTAGTCCAGCAGCGCGCCCTCGTCGAGCTCGCGCATCAGGTGCTCCAGCGTGATGAAGGTGCCCGTGCGCCCGACGCCGGCGCTGCAGTGGATGATGCGCGGCTGCGTGTCCGGGGCGGGCGCGGCGGTGTTGTACTCGCGCGAGAGGCGCATGAGGGTGAAGAAGCTGCCAAGGTCGTCGACGGCGGGGACGCCGAAGTCGGGCCACTTGGTGTAGAGCATGTGCCAGACTATCCTGTCCTCGTCCTCGTCGCCGACGCGCAGCCGCAGCTTGCGCACCTCGATGGCGCCGTTCTCGAGCGTTTCGAGGGAGTCGAAGGAGAGCGTCGCGGTCCAGCCGTCGTTCCAGCCGTCCGTCTCGTTGAGGACCCAGCCGCCGCCGTCGGCCTCCTCGTCCATGGGCAGGTAGGGGAAGCACTTTGCCTGGTTGTTCTCGAACATGCTCGTGAGCTGGACGATGACGACGGGGGAGGAGAGCTGCTCGGCGACCATGCGCCAGACGAAGTCGAGGGATGCCTGCGTCGGGCCCTGCATCGCGATGTAGCGCAGCGGCTCGAGGTCCTTGTTCGAAGGAGACGTCAAGGTGATGGTGGAGGCGTTGACGTAGTCGAGCTCGTCCTCGGGGACGCGCAGCTTGATGCGGTTGTGGTTCCAGGGCTTGATGTTGAAGTAGCGGTCCTGGACGCCGCGACTCAGGTCGGTCTGCTTGAAGGAGCCCCATTTCGAGTTCTCGTTAGCGTCGGGGGCCATGCCGGCGGCGAGGCGGTTGCGTTCCTGCCAGACGAGCTCCTGAAACTTATTCTCCAGGTCTGTGGGCAGCCGCGACATGTCATGGTCAGCGCCTAGTCCTCGTTTTCTGGAGGGCTTCCAACGAGAGGGGCTCCGCGAGGGGCTCCTACCTGGGGTGGAGAGATCCAGGAAGGCCGGGATCTTTGGCTTGGGGGTCGAGCTCGCCCGGCTCTCCCTATCCGACGATGCCCTGGCGGCGGCATCGTCCCTGCCCTCCTTATTTTTCGTGGATGCCGGCGAAGAGGTAACGCCGTCGTGGGAGACGATGGCGGGCGGAGGCGAGGAGGGCAGGGCGGCGGGCGGCGGGGAGCGGACGCGCTTGCCGGAGCTGCGCAGATGCAAGCCGCGGAAGGCAGACTTGCGCAGGCCGGGCTTCGGGGACTGGCGGCCGCTGCTGGTGACGGTGACGGTCGTGGAGGGGTAGATTTGCTGGGGCGAGGGGTGCTCCTGCTCGATGATGCCGCTGCCGTTGCGGGACAGCGGGGGCTTGACGTCGGTGGTGGAAATGGTTGGGATCTTTGGTTTCCTGCGGAATTTCGGGAGGTGGTCCATCTTGTTCGCGCGGGGTGGCGTTGGTAAGGCTGAGGATGTCACGGTGGGTGCGCGGGGTGCGCTGTAGAGGCGTGAAGCTGTTGCGACGACGGTGGGGTTTCGGTGGCTCGTCGGATGGAAGTCGGAGGATGACCGCGAAAGCGATGAAGCTGACGGAAGGAGCGTCAAAGAAGTCGGCGAGATGGTGCGAAGCACCGCCCGGCGTGAAGGGACGCTTAAGTAGGCCGTAATGTCGTCAGAGTTTTTGGGGGCCGCCGTGGTGGTGGTGGTGAGTGTGGTGGCAGTCGGCGGCCTGCAGGAAGCTCCTTTCTTTTTTTGGATATAGCGTGGCGGCCCGGCGAGACGGAGAGGTGCAGCGAGGGCCAAAGTTGGGGTAGAGCGAGTCGGGCGTCTGGTGCGGCGTAGCTTAACCGTAAGGCGGGCTCGGAGTTTTGTTGGTTTGTCGGCTTCCCTTGGGATGGCGAGGGGTGCTTGCTGGTGGAAGGGAGAAGAAGATGTTTGCACCCCGTAGGGATGAGGCAGAGAGAAAGAATCAAAGGAGAAAAAATATGTGTCGCCGTTGGCCAGGAGGCAGGCAGACGGGCAGTGTGATGTGTGTGAATCACAAGTCCAACGACAGGACAGGCGCGCGCGAGAGGGTGGACTCGACAGATGACGAGTGGCAGGGCACTAGCTGCGTTCCTGGCGATCGGGATGAGAGACGCGCATGGATAGGCCCTCGGTGGTGCTCGCTGCAGAGTCGGGGGGCGTGAACGTGGGCGTGGGCGTGCGGTGCGTGGACGAGGGCGTGCTGCGTCCTAGTTCGTGCGTCACGAGTCGGGTTTCTTTTTTGGTTTGTGTCACTCGGGAGGCACGTGCCGTCGGCCAGGAAGGGAGTCGGGTGGTGGGATGACGGGGGAAAGGTTGTTTGATATTAGGGGAGAGTAGAGGGAGACAAGTATTGATTTTGTTTTCTTGCGGAAAAGAGAGAAGGAGGGAGGGAGGAGGTATGGAGAGGGAAAAGAGAGAGAGCGAGGAAACCCTGACAAGAGAGAAGAGAGAGAGCGTGTGAGCGGAGGCCGCAAAAGAAGAAAGCTGTGAAAAAAAGACAGCTTGAAGAGGGTTGGTTGGCCTTGCTTCGGAAGCGGAAATTGCCACGATTAGGACGACAATACGGAGTTGAAATTTGATTATAATAATAAAAAAAGGCGGGTATCGCAAGCTCTCTCTTTTCGGTAAAAGCTTCCCGTCTTTTTCCCCACGAACGGGAACGTGGGCAGGCAGGGCGAGCAACGTGGAGCCTGGCTGAGCAGTGGGAGGAGGAGGAGGTTGACGGAAGAAGAGACCGAGGGAGAGGATGAAGACCAGAGGAAAGAGAAAGGAGGGCGGCGCAAGATGAGGCTTCCGGACGTGTGGGCGGGTGTTATCGAGACATGATCGGAGTAGGTAGTAGGAGTTAAGGGGGAGCAGACGTGAGATGATGACAGCAGCGAGAGTCCAGACGTTAGGCAGGTTGGTTGGGAAGTTCCCTGGATCCAGCTTCGTTGCACGTTCTGTTTCCGGCCGAGGGGCGGACTTTGGCGATTGGGCAAGACGGCCTGGACCCGATGGAATTCGATACAATCTAGCCGTCCCTTTTTTCCCTGTTCCTGCAATCTGCAAATGCGACTTTACTTTGGCCAGGGGGCTTTATTTTCTCTTCCCGGCTTCCGGGCACCTCGTCAAACTCAGTGGAGGGCAGCATTCGCTCGCAGTGTTTGCCTGTCTTCTGTCCTGCCCTGCCCAGGTTCAGTGTCTTTTTTGCCTCCCGCCCGCAGCGGCTGACAGGGGCCTTCAAGGCAGTGCACGGAGGTTTTGCTGGGTTTCTAGGGGGTTAGCACCGTAGCACCTGCTTTGGGGGAGGGGGGCTAATGGCGAGGTGGGGGCATCTTTGCTTCTGGGCGACACGGCGCCAGGGGGGACCCAGGGCGTTGTAGCCCCACTAGCCTCCGCCTTGCCGCCGCGTCCCGAGGAGCTGGAAGCCCACTTCCACTGATTGGGCTTCCATGCCTCACTCACTCCTCCCCGATGCTGTGCTGCTGGTGCTGGCGTTGGTGCTGCTGCAGGGCATGGCATGGCAGGGCAGGCAGGTTGGCACCTCAGTTAAACCACCTCCCTGCAGCTCACCGTACAGCGGCAACCATATCCCGAAACGGGGGGCTGCCCGCCCTTTTTCACTCCCGCACGGCATAATCCCCGCCGTCTCATTGGCCGTTTCCACTAACTTTTCGGAAAACTTCCAGCTGAACTGACGAGCAACCTTCACCACAAGCCAAGATTGGAAGATTGAGATCTGGCCGCTCGTATCTCGGCATCTTCCCTCTACAAGAATTCTGTCTTCAGACTTTTCTTGCGGAAGAAAGTCAAAGAAGTTTAAGTAAACATCCTATTCAACGTCTCTCCTCTCAAGTGCGACAGTCGGACAGGGTCGGTCCAGTGATGCCGAGTGGGTTACCTCTTCGAGGAGGCTGTGGAGGAAAATCAATGTCCATCGTTCCCTCTCTCTTCTCCCCCACGGGCATATCAAAAGTCCCCCATTCGTCCGCAATCTCGTTCGTCTGTTTGGCGGAACCGCCAGGTTCGACGAAACTTGCCGATCGCGCGAGCGCCACACTCCTATTTCAAGATGGGTGGCGGACGGGACGGGCCCGCCGTCGCCGCCGCCTGTGACCTGTCACGGCCGAGTGTGTTCTGCCGACGAAAGTAAGCAGAAACCGCAAGAGCCCTTCTCGGCTTGTTGTTCCACCCCGACGGTTTTATTTCCCATGGAGCAGATCATGTCGCCCGTAGCGCCGCAGTATTGCGTGCGTGTTTGTTTGTCTGCAAGTCATTCGGCCATTCGCCGCGCATGCGTGTGTGGGTGCTAAGTTTAGATACCTTGCCGTAGATGATTACCCAACACGAGCGGAATGGGAAAGGCTTGGCAAACCTACTTACTGGAAAGAGCGGAAAGCAAACATTATGGAAGGTGAATCGTCCGTGGCGTCGGTGCTCCATGTGTGTGTATGCGTCTGTGTTGGCCTCACATCATCAGAGACGACTTTCTCGCAACTACACCACACGGGCACGATCCGTCAACACGAGACCGAGATACTACACTTCGGTACTAATTTCCCCCTCCCCTCCAACGCTGCCCCCGTTCCGGATGACAAGCTTCTGGAATAACTCTATCGGCTGCAGAAGGCATCCAAACTAAGGTCTGTTACTACCAAGCCGGCCCGCCAAGCCCGGAAGCCACGCCATTCGCTACAGTGTCATCGTCGTCTTGGGCAAGTCGTTGCGTTAGGCGTACGACTCGAGATGCGTTGGTTCCATGCAACATACATCACGTAATGCTTGCGACTCTCTGCCGTCGTCACAAGTTGCCTACGTTGCTACTGATACCATCACACAGCCCTGTTTTTACCCAGACTTTCGCCGAGCAAGCCTTTTCGGAACGAAGCGACTTTGACCGCACACCACCCCTTTTCCTTCGAAAACAACGCCAAGCACAGACCAGACTTCAGATGATTCACGTTCTGCAGCATCTCGCGGACGATCTACAGAGGCCCCCCACCACCATCCCACAAACAAGGATACACCAAGACTCTTGAACGAGTAAGCAAAAAGAAGGTGAGTTGAAATTTGGCCAAGCAAAAATAAAGGGGCAGGCCTGTTGAGGCTGATCATCCCCTTTGATAATATCTCCGACTTATCGACGACGTCCAGCCTGCTTTACATCCGCGTCGAGTATCCCTGCCAGAAACGCCCTCCCCCCATAGCTCGTCGACCTCAGGCCTTATAGCGGTCATGTTCTTGGTCTGCGTGTAAAATTACATGGTTATATCCTTTCAGTTTTCTCCTACAGCTCCTTTAGTAGCACAGTTCTTCCTCCCAATATCGCAGTGACGTCCCCCCTAAATGGTGAAACGTGTAACACTTGGTCCGCGTTGACGTTGCCGTCGCAGAAAAGCACAAAGGCCACTTACACGCCCGAGTACACAGCCGTCACGAACCGCCCACACTCCACCCGCTGCTCCAAGCTCACCTTCCTGCCCTTGCCGTCCTCGCCCAGCCGGACCGTCTGCCGGGGCGTCAGCTGGAACCGGTGCGTCTCGCCGCCGCGGCCCATGAGCGCGTCACCCGCGCCGCCGTCCAGCGCGCCGATGTAGCCCGGCGCGTTGAGGTTGTTGCGCTTGCCCGTGCCGAGCTGGTAGTGCTCGTTGCCGCCCCAGAAGAGCACGTCGGCGCCCCAGTTGGTGTCGTTCTCGGAGCCGCGCGCCCCGGCGCCCACGCGCGTCACGTTGTCCATCGTCGCCGACACGTGCGTGCTGCCGACCGAGATGTCGTGCAGCCGGATCGGGCACATGCGATTGGCCTGCTCGTCGAACTCGAAGAGCGAGGAGAGCGCCTTGACCTTGGCCGGGCCGGGCGTGACGTGCGTCCACTTGCCCGTGCCGAGGGAGCCGTACACGCCCTGGCCGCAGGCCCAGAGGTCGGCTGCGATGCGGGGCATGCGGCGCGCGGGGGCGAGGTCGTCGGTGGTGGCGGCGGTCAGGATGCCTCCCGCCTCGGCGGCGTCGACGGTGAAGAAGGTGTTCATGCCGCCGGCGGCAACGGAGGTGATCTTGGGGATCAGGCCGCTGTTGGCGTAGAGCTTGGCGGTGGGCAGGAGGGAGGGCACGTCAATCCTCTGGTAGATGGCCTCTGCGGGCAGTCCGAGCTGGCCGTAGGTGTTGTCGCCAAAGGTGAAGAGCTTGCCGTCCTTGTCCAGGGCCGCGGAGTGGAGGTCGCCTGCTGCGATCTTGGCGATCTTGAACCCGGACAAACCGGTGATTTCATGCGGCTGGTCGTAGGGACCCGCGGGGCGGGATGTCCAGCTGAGGCCGGGGATGCCCATCTGTCCGTTGGACGGGAACTCGGAGGTGCTGGCGGCGGCGGAGAAGACACGTCCCTTGGACGTCAGCAGCAGGCAGTGCTGCAGGCCGCCCTTGACGTCGATGACCTTCTCACCGCGGCTGAGCGTCTTTGGTGTCAGGATTCTGAAGTTGACAGTCTCGGGGCCGCTGGAGCTCCAGAAGGGGATCCAGGACGACGACTTTGACTGGGGCTCCAGCTTGGCGCCTGACTCTTGGTCATTGCGGGCCGCCGGGAGTGAGTATACCGATCCGTTTGATGAGAGAGCGATGATGCGGTCGCTGGAAACTGTAATCTTGGAAATGTCCTTGCCTTTGAGCGTCTCGACAGGTGACGGGTCCGTCTTTGAAAAACCCAATCCCCACTGCACAATGTCGCCCTTTTCCGTCACGGCAGCGCCGAAATCCTGCGTCAGCTTCAGATCCCTCAACAGCTTCCCGTCAAAGTAAGGAATCCTCCTCGGGAGCTTGACGACGCTCTCCTTGGACTTGGGGTCGATGACCTTGCCCACGTTAGAGCCCCAGGCGTAGACGCCGGGGTTCTCCCAGCTCTTCTTGACCTGGAGGTGCTGGGAGCTGATGAGGTCGCGGTTCTCCTCCTTTGATCCGGACTGCGACTGCTTCCTCGACTTCTCAAACTCGATCTCTGCTTGCTGGTACTTTGGCTTGCGGGCGTCGGCATCCTTGCTCTCGCCGCTGAGCAGCTGCTTGAGGGGGCCGTTCATGGAGTCGTCCAGGTAGTAGAGACCACCACCGACTCCCGCCGTGAGAGCCAATGGGATGAGCTTTCCGAGTAGAGACTTCTGGCCCGGACGGCCAGGGCCTCCGCTGGCATGGCGACGCCATTGCTGGCGTGCGGCGGCGGAAGAGCACCTCTGCGCTGTAAGAGACGCGCGGGCGTGGGTGACGGTTCTGCAAGCCTTCATCGTGAGGCTCCCAGGATGAATCAGATTAAAAGATGGTGTAAGTAAGGGATCGGATTGTATCGCAATAGGTGCATTGAGACAGCCAGAGGAACACCGCAGAGTGAGGTGCGGCCGGGAGGTCGCTGACAGGTCGTGAGGTCATCCACGAAAACTAAAAGTTCGATTCGCCAGCACTAAATCTAGACTTTGGACCCCTGGCAGCCCGTGCAGGGACCGTGCGCCCCGCAGCGGATGGAACATGCGGGCCCCACCACGAAAAGCCATCGCAGCTGGGGCCAATGATTTTCCGCCCAGTTTACGGCAGGGACCTCCACTACGGGCAACTGAAGCTGAGGTGAGGTGAGCTGGCAGCACCACACCGAACCGGACAGCTGTGCTGCAAAAGGTGGGAACGTCAACCGGCGCCAGACCGGACACGGACAGCTTGCCCCGATCACCACCCCCGAAGCTTCCCTCCACCGTCCCGAGCAGGCAGTCCACCATGTACGACGACTCCTGGTACAGCTTCGTGCCCGACGTGGCCAAGAAGGCTGCCTCTGCCGCGCAAGGATCTGGCCACCGTCGCAAGGAGTCGCTCCTGCAGCAGCCCAACGTGAGCCCGCGATGCTTCAACCCCACCTCGTTATGGACAGCTTTCTAACAGCAGCTTGCGTTGCAGGGCATAGCACAAGCGTCGGATACCCCCGAAGCTCTCGACGAGATCTTTGAAGAGATTGAAGACATAAACACGCCCCCGGAGGCCACGGTTCTGCGCCGCGCCAAGTCGTACTCCGACTTCTACCATGTTGTTCGAGCTCAATTAGCCAAAGACGAGCAGAAGAAGAGGAGGAAACGGAGGAAGGACAAGAGTTGGGACGCCCTAGACGTCGCGGCACAGGTCAATGATCCCAGTCTGAGTCGCAGGCCAGTGCTGGACCAATGTGACGAGCAGCTCCTCGAAGTCAGCCAGCAGGAATACTTGTGCGTTCGGCATCCTCACTTTCTGGGAAGGTCGCTAACAGAGACCAGGCTGTACAAAGACCAATTGACGCTGACTGAACGACACCTCGATGCCCTCATCGACGACACGAACGCTGCCCTAAAGCTGCTGACGACGCTCTCCGATTCGTTCCAGTCTGTGGAAGCCCAGACTTCGTCGTTCCAGTCGCAATGCGAGGAACTGCTGTCCGAGCAGCAGAGACTCGAGAAGCTTGCGGACGAGGTTGGCACCGATATTCACTTCTATCTGTACCTCGACAACGTCACAAGACGTCTGAACGCGCCTGGTGCGGGCCGTTTGGTAGACGACGACTCCTTCGGCGAGGTCCTGAGGAACTTGGATTCCTGCATAAACTTCATGGCCAAACATGTACGGTCCCTTCGCCTCTCATCTTCCATTGTGTCTAACCTCAAATATTAGACAACCTACCGTGATGCTGAATCCTATCTTGCGCGCTATGAGTCTCTGCTCACCAAGGCATTGCATCTGCTCGAGGTCGGCTTCACGAACCGACTAGACAGTATCTCATCCGAGATTGCAGGTCAAATCGCAGCGACAAAGTCGGAAGCGACGCGGCATGCGATCGCCTACGGCCGCTTCCAAGATATGATTCTGGACTCGTACTCATTGATCCCGAATATCCACAAAGTCGTCAATAGCGTGTACGACGAATACGGTCTTCCCATCGCTGGTGTCGCCAAGGAGATATACTCCAATACCGTCAGCAACCTCTTCCAGTCATATCTCGCCGTTCGCGATCGCGACCTGAAGCCCATGATGCAGCACGACGTGGACGAGTTTAGGAAGGAGATCAAGGACCTGTCTGTGGAGACGGCGTCGAGAAACTACATCAAGCAAACGTTTGAACGCGCCTTCAACGAGTCTAACCTGTTTGCCAAAATCTTTGGCCTGGATCTCCAATGGAGCTCAGACCTCGAGTCTGCCTACATGGTTCTCAAGTCAAACAACAGGTCGCTCGTTAACCCGGCCAACATCGTGCACTTGGCCACAAACTTGCAATCCTCCCTGCAATCCGCTGACCTGGACACTATCTGCAGTGTCGTCGGTTGGCTGACTAATGAGTATCTGGTTCTTGACTACGATGAAGAAGAGTCTCCCTTTGCTCGTCAGTGCCGAGAACTCAGTGCTAGGCTGCTGACGGAGCACCTGTGGGTATTCACCGACAACTCTTTCGAGGCGGAGATCACCAAGACGGTCACCAAGGCCGTGGTGAAGGACGACGCACTCACAATCGGGCCTGTCATTAATGGCTTGTCTACGTCCAACGCGTACCCCACGGTGAAACAGGCGTTGACGCTGCTGTCCATGTACGATCAAGCAATGCCGAAAGAACGAAGCGTAAGTCCTACCGTCCCGATCCATTCGAAACAGACTAACACCGTCAACAGCAAAAGAACAGCCAAGTCGTCTTCAAGATCGTCCGCGAAACGATTCAAATTCTGCAACGCGCCGAAGCACGCATCAAGTCCATCAAAGCTGGCACCGACGCCGACCTTTTTATGATCAAGAACCTCCTCATCATCAAGAACGAACTCGTGTCTCTCGAGATTGGTGACATTCGCAGCGATGCCGCCGCCATGCAGCACTTTGGCCATATCTGGGACCATTTGAGCCCTCAGAACTGGGTCGGCCTTGTCAGCAACATCATCAGCATCGGCTCGCTGTGGTCACGTGGCGGCACGCAGCAGCCGTCGGTCACGGCGAAGACGTTGACGGTGGAGGACATGAGCGAGCAGCTTGACGAGCTGCTGAGGCAGTCGATCGTCACTTTCACTCAGCGCTGGGGCAAGTTGATGAACGATGCGAGAGAAAGAAAGGTGGGAGTGAAGCCGATTGGCAAGGTCGAGAAGGAGCTGGACGAGGTGTTGCAACGGGCATTCAGTAACCAGCCTGAGGTCATTAGCAAACTCAAGGAGGCTATCCAGATTAATGCGCAGGCGCAAGAGGCGGCGAACGGGGAGAAGAAGGGTATCAGGCGGTACTAGATATTGGACATTTCAGTGGAAGCCAAACAGCATCGGGCAATCAGGACTCGATTAATATTTCGACTATACTGATGCATAGCTAACCATGATATCAACGATACTTGTTTGTTATTGTTATATGTCTTTCTCAGATGGCCCGCCTGTCTGAATTCGATGATAATCTGAATTGATAGGTAGGAAGTTATTGCAGCGACTGCGAAACCAACTCTATTGTGCTCACAACTAACCGGAACGCAGCTGAGTCATCAAGTTGAGGACCACAATGAGCCAAACGGTAGCACGCCATTCGCGCCTTGGATGCATGCCCCACACCAGCTATCTGGGGAACCGGCAGCTGATAAATAAATCTCACCTAAACCTAAAGCTACTCAAGCTCAGGGTCCTTCAACCAACAACCACCATTTCGCCTCTCGATCAATTGAAGCCGCCGTGTTCTCGCCGCAGTTCTGCCAGCTAGTCTCGCATCCGGTCGCGAACACAAGACTTTTCACTAAGTCTCTGTCCCAAAAGAGCCGAGAGAGGCCCCGATAAGCGATTGGGCGCGGGGTTAGATCCAGACTGAGAACACACAATGGCGGACGCGGTAGTCGACCCCGAGATCGCTGGCGGCGGAGCGCTGCAGACGGCCAAGGATCTCTTTGCCGGTGCAGCTGGTGGTATCGCGCAGGTCCTCCTGGGTAAGTTCCTCTGGACTGGGCTCATTTTGTGTCTTATCGTCGAGGAAATCCAAACGAAGAGAGCATGAGTTTGTGTTTCCCGAGTTGAAGCTTCGGCACGGGGCCGACTTCGGAAGAACATCCGAGCTCAACGACATCTCACTCCCACCACCGATAATCTCACGATATCTCATCTCAATGAGCCCAATTGATCGGTACAATGAATTGACATGCTAATCGTACACAGGCCAGCCCTTTGACATTGTCAAGGTCCGCCTCCAGACCTCCACAACCGCAACAACAGCCGTCGACGCCGCCACCCAGATCTACAAGAACGAAGGCCCCCTCGCCTTCTACAAGGGCACCCTCACCCCCCTCCTCGGCATCGGCGCCTGCGTCTCCATCCAGTTCGGCGCCTTCCACCAGGCGCGCCGCTACTTCGAGGCCGCCAACTCCGCCAAGGTCGGCAGCCCCGCGCTCTCATACGGGCAGTACTACGCCGCGGGCGCCTTCGCGGGCGTCGCCAACTCGGTCATCTCGGGCCCCATCGAGCACGTGCGCATCCGCCTGCAGACGCAGCCGCACGGCGCGGCACGGCTGTACTCGGGCCCGCTTGACTGCGTGCGCAAGCTGTCGGCGCACGGCGGCGTGCTCAAGGGCCTGTACCGCGGCGAGGCGGTCACGATCTGGCGCGAGGCGCAGGCGTACGGCGTGTGGTTCCTCGCGTTCGAGTGGATGATGAACGCGGACGCGGCGCGCAACAAGGTCGACCGCAAGGAGATCCCCAGCTACAAGGTCGCGTGGTACGGCGGCCTCGCCGGCGAGGCGCTGTGGCTCGGCAGCTACCCGTTTGACGTCGTCAAGAGCAAGATGCAGACGGACGGCTTCGGCGCCGAGCAGAGGTACAAGACGATGCGCGACTGCTTCGCGCAGACGTACCGCGGCGAGGGGCTGAGAGGGTTCTGGAGGGGTATCGTGCCGACTCTGCTGAGGGCCATGCCTGTGAGCGCTGGTACCTTTGCGGTTGTCGAGATGACCATGAGAGCTATCAACTAGAGGGTATGAGACGTGGATTGTGTTTGGATGATAAGGTTTTGGAAAAGGCGGGCGACTGTCTAGGCGGAGCATATATCGGACAGGATCTTGGGTAGAGCAATATAGAGGATCTTCTGGATTACTGGCACCTTTCAATGGTTCTCTGCTTGGTGAGGACGGTAGAGTGATATCAACTGAATCTCATTTTGATTCACGCCTTGATGTCTGAAAGGCGTCCAAGCCTTTGCGAGAGAAGAGGATAAACTATCGGGCGAGGAAGGACGATAAAGTTTGGCAGACCCAGACACGTTCGGATGGGTTACCTTTGGAGCTTTGCGCCACACTCGAGAAACATCATACGTCGGATCTCTTCCTGGCTAACACGAGCGTTACGATTGATGAGGAGCTGGTATAAAATGGGTTTAGGACTCATGTCATAGACTTACTCCACAGTCATGACCCGGTGAACATATGTTCCGTAATGGGCTAACATGCTTCTGACAAGTCCGCACATCCTCGTAAACGGCTCCACCGGAAAACGAGTACAAGCTGTGACAGTGGTCGCGTGCGATGCATGAGACTAGCCTATCGTCCGCCACCTTCTTGACTTGATACATTTCGAATACTGGAGATGTTAATGCCAAAGGGGGCTTCGAAGAGTTTCTTCTCTGTGAGAAAGACTCGCGCGTGTGGCTGCATCACGCACTGGGAAATGCACATACCGCGATCCAAGATCAGATCGAATTCTGCAGGGGAAGATCAAGGCGTTGGATTTCCGCGTGGGCTGTTACGTTTCGAAGAATACCTATTCAATTTAAACTGCACTTTCTATCCAAAGCATATTCAATCTGCCCGGAAGAGGCAGCGATGGGATTATAAAAGTGAGCCCCTCGGTTACACACACAACTTGCCAACAAACCAATGGGCAAAGAGTCCCGAGGCCACTGGTATATTATTAGTAGAGGTGATCATACTTTAGGACGAAAGGGGTCGAAGAGTCTCCAAATACTGGCATTCATGTCATTCGACCCTTGATCAGGCTTTCGATGCCCATCACTCCTAGTTCTCGTGGATTCAGACATGAATCATTGACACCTGATGAGCATAGATGTTGCCGTGGAAGATGGGTCACGACTATCAATAGATAGGAAACTTTATAAGACAAAGGCTTAGTTGACAAACACCTTTTACCCTGACGGGAAGAAACAAATGAGTCTACTTTGTTCTATATGTCGCTGTCGGCTGGAAAGCTCTTATCCCATCCTGGGGAATATGATTATTCACAAGGCCACGACTTCATGGGATCTCAGGATAGTCAATTTGCAAATGATTTGACTCCATTGGATCCAGGAATCTGATCACAGAACAACTCTGATGCCGTAACGTATCGCTATGCTTTCAAAGCCGAATAAGAGCTACTGGGAGCATGTGTGTTCGCATTACAGGGGGGGGGATTTAATACCTACGTGATAAGGCAGGGTTGTCGAACCTGTTGCTGAGACGGTTGTTGGCTGAGTATTCTCTGCGCAGTTTCCCAGGTTCGCCCTGTGGGCCTGTTGTTCTCAGTGTATTCTGAAAGGTTACCAAAAGACGCCATCAGAGTGTACTCGGCATGTGATCTTGAACCAGGATATCTCGGTATGCGCTGATATCATTGTGTTGCATGTTTGGACAGCGTACCTTAAGAGAACTTGAGCCACATAACTTCACAATAGCTGATGTGCTGTGTCGATTATTACGCAGTGCCCTTTGACGCACTCCTTAAAAACAGCTACACCGCTAGTGCGATGTCAGCGCATTGTCAACCTCAACTCTTGCCCGAGTTCTTTGGTATATGAGAGACTTGTAGTTCATCTTCTCGTCCTTCAAGCAACTCATTATGGTCCTCTGGGTAGTTTGTGCAGATTGTCTACTAAGAAGTAAGGGCAGTGGTCAGCGTAAGACAAGCCTAAGGGCAATAAGACACGATGCCAGAGACCATCCTCATTCGAGCGAAACTTTTATATACAAACTAAAATAAATGAAAGATGGCAGTGAGGGCGAACGGTAGCATGGTGGCTCACACGGATCGCCAGAGGAAGGTCTGACGTGCGTATTTGCAGGAGTCAAAATTAAGTGCGAACGAGTGCCACGAACATGTTCTCACAGTGTTCCCATTTTTCACAACACGAATACATTGCACAGCTTCAAAATGAGCACGTATGTAGGTACTATGCTAGACCTGGTGGCTTCTTGACGGCATTGCACATGTAACGCGCTATTTCCACCGTCAAGAGACAGACTGCAATCAGTCGATAACTTAAAAGGGCGATTCGCGAGTCGAGAAATTGATCTTACAAGGAAATCTTAGTGGGATTTGATGGTCGGATCGGTTGACTCGGCCCAGAATCATTTGACCTGTAAGCAGGAGTAGAACTAGATGATGCCGAAAGTCAAGCTACCAGCAACACACCACAGCCAAACAAAGCCTCAAATCTTCTAGTGATCTCTTTCGTCATCAGCTTATTTTGTGGATGTAAACGACAACCATCAGTAATGACAAATTGTCTGTTATTCACACCCAGGCCTCGTTCAAAATGCGGCAAAGCTCTTCCCTAGAGAGGCAAGCCTCTGTAAGTTGCGTGAATCGGAAAACCTATAGGACACGGGACATATTACTTAGATTTTTCTGCTTGTATTCACTTGAGCTAAACACACTCTTTATGTATGTTTGTAGCACGACACTTGAATCCTTTCAAGGAAGATGAGAGAGTATTAGGTTCAGTGTATTCATTTTCCCACTGGAGTAAAGAATTCTGAGTATCTCAAAGTTTATCTAATAAAGTGAAAACCGTACTTTCGGCGCTATAAGACTATTAAATGGCGGTAGTAATTGCACGCAGCAGAAATGTATTAGGTAGGTGTAAGTGAGTGATTAGAGTGGAGATGGGAAAGCTCCCGCCACAGGATTGTAATGATACAGTTTCCTCACGCAACCTGCTTACACAAATCTCCTACCTCCGACGCATTATTTTATCAGTATACATCGTCGACAACGGAAGTACTCGAAAGCGAGGAAAGACGCGCAGTCTCTAGCAACTGCTGGTCGGGGATATGCATATAAAAACACGCACAGATATGTGTTCATGCCGAACGTCGCGGGGTCCTCAAAGACCGAATTATTGCAAAAGACGACATTATCCGGAAGTACTGAGCTCTCGTCAATATAGGATAGATATAGTGTAGTTATGATTGAATGACACACTGGTCATGAGTGCGAACAAAGAATGGCAAATGACTGCTTCTGGTGGACCCATCTTGCACATGGCTGTCGAAAGCTCAGGGGAGCCTTCAAAGAGGTAAGATACATCTATATTTTTACTGCTCTGGGGAACCTGTCTTTGTAACCTAATGGGATTCAAAGCTACAAATATTCTCGGCTTGGTCCTCCAGCACCAACTCGCTGTGTCTCTCAGAAACATGGCGGAGAAAGTTTGAATGTTACCGCGCAGACCGCGCAGACCGCGCAGTCCCGAAGACATGTGCAAGACAGAATTTGGAGTCACCACCCTCCTAAGAGTATTGGGTCAGTAGTCTCTTCGGACAATGGAGCCAACGAACGACTGCAACCCCCGATGCCAGTGCTTTCACAAGGCAGATCTCTCATGAGTGCCCGAAAGTCTGCTGAGCGATTGCAGACTACTTGTATGCTGCTGGACTTTGGAGGCTGAAATCACGACGCTGAAGATTGATCAATGCTATTTTGTTTTGGAGTATGAAAAACTTGCTCTGAAGGGAGTTCATATATTTGTTTTCTCCGGATTTTCTTTAGACTAACGAGCATTCAACTTTGAATGACAAGCATCGAGATCTCCCTTCGCATGCTTTTGAAAGGAAAAGGGTTGATAGGCTATATATTGAAGCCGTCTGGGTTGAAAGTCCATCCGCACAGATAGTGGTGGCACAGAGCGGCAGGGTCAACAGTTCGTGACCCAGGGAAAGCCATAGGCACACCTCAGGCTGGACAACTAGCGCTGTGACATTTCAATTTCTCTAGTTCGTCCTTGCCGTTCTCTCCAGAACTTCCAAGCCGGGAAGCCGAAAATATTCCACTACGGGGATATGGATAGTCCTTAAGTCTGTGCTGTAGGTTGATGATACCCCTGCTAGTTCGAACCCTCATTATATCTTGGAAGAGATCTAATAGTATGGTATGTTAGGCTTACGTAAAATAGAAGTCTGTTTTAGTAAATTACTTACTTCTAGGTATCTTAAGAGCTTCTGCAACATGCTTACTCTAGTGGTAGGTAAGGCGTAGTTTGTAGTTGGGTGGGAAGGTATTATCGTTAAGTATCTACGTAATGTGGGATCCTGATAGCTAGAAGACTACCGTCGTCTTCGACTACAAACTTAATATCAATAATGGTAAAGACAACAAACGATTGCAGCCTTTGAATTCAACTCTGCTGAAAGACAGATCTCTAACGAGGAATGGGAGGTCTGCTTCATAATAGGAGGCAACAGTTATGTTGCTGGACTTCGTCAAAGCTACTAATGTAAGAGGGCATGGATCGCAGGACACTCACTATACCTCGGACAATCTACTACGTGCGCTAAAGCGAGATTATATACCTATTCACCACTCCAGACTTCCTTCAGAGTGACGAACGCATCGTTTTGAACGACACCCCTCGAGCTCCCACTACACATGCTTGTTAGAGATTCATCAGACTACAATGTCATTGTCAGGCTATATATGGTAGCCAGCCAGCCTTGATGTTCATTAGCACGGGCAATGAACTGCAGGCGCGTGTCGTCCAGCTGAGTACTGCTATCTCGAGTGCCAAGGCAGGTCACCGTGTCAGGATCCCCTGGGAGCATGGAAACAATCAAACCCGGCCTTCCCTAGGTGTGCTCCGTCCGCCCCCCTGAAATTATTCAACCGGAAACCCCGGACAATGAGGAAGCAGTCGGCTGCCAGAATGTCCCTTGCCACCCGCTCTCCGCAGCTGAGCTTTGAACGGAACAGCCTGATGAATCATGCTCGCTAGAATAAAGTAGGAAATGTCGTCGTTGAGCAAGCCCGGATACTCATTTGGAAAAACATAGACACAACGCGGCCATACCCCCCTCTATATTTCCAGCGACTGAAGAGTCTGATAACCCGTTCTCGAGACTTCTGAATGACGCTGGAGGCTTCTGGGAACGACTGTGTACACGCCCTGAAGCAACCCCAGGAGATGGGTTATAAGAAGCGCAGAAAGGGCGTTGTCTCGTGATCAGAGCGATAAACAGAAAATTGTGGTCATGGTGGTAGTGGTACTAGTGAGTTGTAAGACGTAACTCAGTGTGCCGCAACTCAAGAATCGTCAACGAAGGTTCTTACCTATGCAGCTTACTCCTATTTGTTTTTGTCGATAATCAGTCAGCGGCGTACCTCATCCGCGTCTTCAGGGTATTCGTTAAAAAAACACATACGACGATGACGATGTGGCAGGATGTAGCGTACGAACTGTACAGCCTCTCTCCTCGTAGACTCTAACCCAAAGGCCCAAAGGATCGCCATGGGAGGTTTGCAGCGGCGAATCTCACGAATCTCCATTTCTACATGGGCGAGTGGACTGGAAGACTTGCCCGGTGACGGTGAGAAGTCTTAACAGGTACGGTTAAATAGTCCATGTTCTGGGTGGCTAGGCCTTAAGGCTATCATCTAAGCCTTCTGATCGCGATCGCAAAAGGATCACGACTTAGCTGGGACCTTTCACACGCGTCAGATGACACTCCTCACGACTTCTGTACGCTGACTAACAGCGTCGCAAAAATGATTAGCGGCAAAAATGTCAAAAAGTAAGTCTCACGAGAAGTGAGAATTTATTGACAAGAAAGGGATTCGAACCCTTGCCTATTTCTAGACTAGCACCTGAAGCTAGCGCCTTAGACCGCTCGGCCATCTTGCCAGATGTTGTGGATGTCAGATTGTGCGGATGTTCACGATCATTTACCCTAGGTGGGGGCGGGAGGTCTTGGGTGGGCCACGATGTTTTTAAGTGTGGATGCCAGCTACTCAGCACTCGAGCCCGAGATTGGAACCTTCAGGCTCTTCAACGGCCCACCTGCTTGACCAAAAGACGTGTCTGCTGTGGAAAGGAAACGAACAGAGATGGGGGCCGGATGGGCCAAGGGCTTTATCGTGTTCCCGCAATGAAGCCCGCCCGCGATGTCACACAGCCACCCGGCAGGCAACGCGCGCCGGTCGAAAATCTCCGGCCGCGGGCTCCATCGGTTCGCCCCTGCTTCGGGGCTGTCTGTCCGCTCACAGCGGGATCTCGGATCTTACCATGAATGCCGATCAGGAACAGGAACAAGATACCCGTTCGGATGGAGAAGCAAGCATGAGCTTAGGCAGTTTGCCACGCCGATCTCTTTCTCCCTCTATATCAGTACCAAAGCAACGGACTTCGTTGCATCAAGACCCGTCGACGTCTGTTCTGAAGGTTACAAAAGCTTCCCCACCAGCGCTTGCTGGGCAGGGATAAGTGTGCCCGGCGGTGTGGGCTTCGTCGTTGGCGTGCGACCGTTCCATTCGCTGCCGTTCGGGAAGGACCCTGACTGAGCCAGTGGAAGCGCACTGGGCCTCCTTGGACCAATGAGGAAGCGGTCCAAATCCTGCGTCGATACATCCCTTGGGGTTGGGGGCCGGAAAGCAGAAACTTGATCGCGAAGGCGAGTGCGAGCAGAATACCCAATAGCCGGCCGGCCGAGAGACTTCAGCTGTGCATGTTGAGAGAGGTCTCACTCACTTGACAAGTCTGTCAAGGTTGGGTGACGGGTGTGCCGAATCGGCAAGCTTCCTCCACATCGAAGCTTCCTGACACTTCTGCAATCATACGGAAGCTTGTCGGGAGAATCATGTTTGTGGGTGATAACGTACCTAATTTGAGGTCGGTGTGGTGGGAGGAAGTGGCACACCGAGACGGCCCCAGACTGACTGCTCGACAACCATTCAGGGGCTGCGCCCCCCTTGCGACCCGCGTTCAAAGATCCGCGGGAGCCCTGCGAGGCCCTAAGATCGGATAACGATCAGTCGCTAATCAGTAGATGTAACGCGCGAAATAAGCTTCTTTGGAGGTATGCTCCAGCATCTTCGCCCTCAAGGTGGGAGTTGCTGAACATGGTACTCGTAGGGGCTTAGCCAAGTTGACAAGCAGAGCGGTGGGCATGCAGTCAGCCAGCCCCTGCCCGAGGCGACTGCAACAGGTACCCGCCGTGGCCAGTCGTAGCACGCGACTGTTTGTCGGAAAGCAGATGAGCTGACAGGGCCCATCAACGGCACCCTCACGTGGCCACTGACGGGCTACCGCTACCGCCAGTGGCCAATCTGAGAAAGAACACCTAACCGCAATGGGAGTGTTACATGTATGGCATGGCCGCGCGAGAGGAACACAGGGCAAGGCAGCACCGTCCCGCAGGAGATGGCCCTTGTTTCTCTCCGTCGCCGTGAATCTGCTGGCGTGCAGCATCTGGCCACACTCCCCTCCATGTCGTGTTGTGCGTGCCCGAGACGCTGGATCGGCTTCTCCACACTGATGGAGAAGTGGCCTGGGCCTTTGGGTGAAGACCGGGTGATAAAAGGAGGGGAGTCCCAGATACGCATGGTTCGAGATGCGGAAACATCGCGGCAAACATGGGAATCTGCTGAACTGGGCCGACCGTTCTGGATCGTGAAATTTGTCACATTGCGACCTGCGACGGGCTACCAGTGGCCCAGATGGCGATCGAGGCCGGCCGGGCATTGCGACGGGCGACGTGGATGAGGCGGCGTGAGCTGCACGAAGGGTCCCCCTACGCCCCCGATCCACGCTAACGCGGCGGCTCGCAGAGATCGAGGGGCGGGAACCTTAATGGAACTCTGAGAGGCGCCGGGCTGATTGGCTGATACACGCTTAGCGCTGTTTCCCACACCACAAGGTGGCCCAACACCGGGCTCCGGTATTGAGAATCCATCGGGAAGCGCAACCTGGAAGCCCCAAGGCGGGTCGTCCATTCCCGTTCTTGTCTTCGGCAGCGCCCCGGCCGCCTTGACACGCCGGGCATCTGCATCGCCGGCCGTATCCACCCCGATGCTCCGAGTCGATGCAATCCGAGCCTGAGGCATTGCGACAATGGGTCGTCGCGTAGGGCGGTCGAAAGGAAACGCATTTCGTCATCTTGGACGTCTAGGCCGAGGCTTGGCCGAGTGCCGTAGGACGACCCGGCATGCGTCTAGGGGCCTGCACGTCTGCCTTGATTTTCGTCATAATCGTACCTCGTAGAAATTAGTGGAATATTCTTGCTGCCCTTGAGGACCCTGAAAAAAAACTGCGGGAGGTGACCGGGGTCCGTACCTGAGTGACATATGTGGAGTAGGCGCCGTAAGAGGAAGAGATCTTCGGGGATCAACTCTGGTGAGTTTGGTCAGACCAGCTGATGGCGTGGTGCCATGGCAATCAATGGGCCGCCATGACAGAGACCTTCACCCTCTCTCCTTTTCCGACTAAGGTGGGGTAAGGCGCTGAGCAGTGTGTAGTCAGACCGTCAGACGGTGACGTCGCAAGATACAAGGGGCTGGGCTGGTCTATCGAGCTCCGAGAGGGGGGCCTGTGCAGCCAATCATCGGGATTGCAGACCAGAGGGCAAAGACGGACCCCCCTCCGGCGACGCTGAATGGTCCAGCCAGGCGTTGCTCTGTCTGGCGGGAAAAGTACAGACCCAAGGGTCTTGGTGGCGTGTCCGGGAGGTCGCGATGAAGACCGGCAGGGCAGATTGATGGTTGATTGACGCGGCAATGACCCGTTTTGGAGACTGCATCAGAGTCGCGGTGTAGGGTACGGCAAGCAAGCAAGCAAGCGCTGTGAGCTGACTGCGGGAATTGAATACCTTGGTTGGCGTGCGTCGATTCCGATGTCGACGGCCAGCCACAGTCTGGTCCGGGCGATAATTTGATGTTTGTTTGGTTATGTGTACTGCGGTATGTAAAATGAATGGGATGTACACTGGAAATCAGACACGGAGAGGGACGGGGAGGGCGACGGGCTCGCTGTCCTGACTCCTCACGGGATAGAGAGGACATCGGCGATGAGAGCAGGCATAAAATGAGACCGGGCGGGCTATGCGTCCTCAGCCGACAGTTATTTCAATAACAGCTAGGAAGGCCAGCTAATGCTGTAAATCGGAGCGGCGGCCGGGTGTCCGAAGCCTCGATGACACGGCAAAAGCGAGATCGTGGGCTCAGGCGGATTGCGGGCTGGCTCCGAGGTGACGAGCCGCCTAGTGGCCCGTGCCACTTCAAGAAAGCCGGAGATTGGTTGTGGCCAGAGGCCCCGGGA
Organism: Colletotrichum gloeosporioides; assembly: GCF_011800055.1. Lineage (NCBI taxonomy): Eukaryota > Fungi > Ascomycota > Sordariomycetes > Glomerellales > Glomerellaceae > Colletotrichum > Colletotrichum gloeosporioides. The sequence goes on from NW_025544686.1 coordinate 168,148, forward strand.
CTCGGGGATTCTCTATTGACGAATGCACGGCCGTCTTACCTGGCACTCACTCGCCAGCCCATCTCAGCCATGCGTCCAAGACGCCGGCGACCGTGTCTGCCGCAGCGCAACAGAGAAGTAGGCAGGGCCTGGACGTGCATTTAGGGCAGAAGAAGAAAGTTACGAGGCCGCCGTGGATTGCGGAGATTCAGTCGGAAAATTGCCCACATCGACGGACGATCGAGAGGAGCTCGGTGCTGAACCAGTCGACTGAGGTGCAACGGTACAGCCTGTTTGGGCTGATAATGCACTACCCCGACTTGCCGTCGACGAGACCCTTCGCGCCGGTTTGGCTGCACAGTTGCAGTGGGATTAGTGTGAGGTAAGCGAGCACTAGCCCTAGTTGAGAATGAACGGTTTCGATGGCCTGCTCGATGCTCTCTCCAAAAACAAAAGCCCGATGCTTTCTCAGTGCCAGACAAGCTTGCGTCGCCGGCGACAGTCAGGTCACGACACGACACGACACGAGACGACACGAGACGACACGAGACGACACGACACGGCAGGCTGGACGTTGGAAAGAGCTGAGGGTGTGTGCGTGCTAAGGTTGTCGGAAAAGGTGGTCTGGCGTGCATGCAGAGGAAACATGCACAGCCTTAACCGCCGCGAACAAGTGAACTTCTTTTCGAATGGATGCGATGATCAAGCAGCGATCGGCTCTCGAATTCTTTAGCGGCAGCGAAGAAGGTTTGATGGCGCGAGCCTGAAGCCACTCAGACTCCAGGGGTCTGTTCGTAGGCACATGGCCCTCGCGACGGGTTGCTTGCTTCAGCTGGACGATAGATCCCTACAGATACCGTGAACTTCGTGACTTTCTTGGACAAGGTGACGAGCTGCCGGCTTGAGGGTCCATGGAAGCAAACCTTGGCCAACTTCACATTTCGCGGCTTCCAGGGACCAAGGCAAGGGACGGCAATAGCCGCGGTGGTGGCTTCCCAGTTGTGTTGTTGCCTGCGACGAAAAGTTGGCAATTGCCACCGCAATCAGTAAGGTTCCTTCCTCGGTGTAAGTCAGTCACAGTCCTACTCATTGGCATGCCAGGCGGAGGTCAAGCTATTCTATCAAGTCAGCAAGCAACGGCCGGGACCAGTTCAGTGTCTGCTCTCAGTGGGGCAGACGCGGCTGGAGCCTGGCAGCAAGCAGCAGGCACACTCAGTGGCACAGAGCGTCAGGTTCATTCCTTAAGGGAGGTGCTCACACTCCTCAACAAGTATTCCTTCGGTTGCTGGCTGCTGCTTGCCGCTGCAAAGTGCTACTAGTGTACGCCGTACGTGCCTCGGGTACGTACTCCGCGGTCTGCCCAGAGCCAGAACACTAGGTGTGAAATTGAAAAGGCCACGCCCCCTTTTCGTTGCGCCACGCCCACCACAGTCGCCCCACCTTCCTCTTCGATTGACTCCGATCCCAAGACCCCTGCCTTATCCTGAAGATCAGACCAAAGAGCATTCGAGCTGGTGTGGGGCCGCACCTGCCACCTGCGCGTGGGGAACTGGCTAGACCTCTCGAAACGTTTCGCAACTTTGAACTCGGCCTGCTTGTGTGCTTGCTACCCTTACTTTTTTTCCCCTTCCCGCCTGACTGCTTGGTGATCCATCCATCCACCCATCCACGTCGCCCATCTCGGGAAAGAGGAGCAGACAGGTAAGGCTTGAGGTGAGGCCCGTCATTGGGGCCCTTTCTAGCCAGCCTTTGCTTCCGTTCCCACCCCTCCCCCCCTACACTAAATCTAGGGCATCGGTGGGTTGATGGATGGGTGGATGGATGGATGGCTTGCCAGCAACCTCGTGAAAGCCCCCCGGGTCAAGGGTGTGCCGTTCGTGCCTTCGTCGCCCTTCCCAAGCACCGCTCCTCTCACTTGCTTTTGACCCGACGTAGATTGGCCCTGTATTGTCCGATTTTGTTGTTCGTCGAGGAGGGGCATGGGGTCCAAGTTCCGTCTTATCCCCATTTCCAGACCTGCACGACTTTCTACCTCTTCTCACCACGCCCGCTACTCACCCGACAACATTTACGTCTTTCAGCATCCACGAAGCACCTTCGCACCGGCCTCCTCTGTTGCTGCCATATCACGCCTGGAACCGAACGACGACTCATCGGACCGCTCTTGCCAGTAAACGAAGTAGTCCGGCATAATTACCTATGCACGCACGCGACTGCGAATTGCAAGTCAGAAATTCGAACCGCCTTGCTCAGACATCACGAGAGAAGCGATTCCAAAGCGGCATACTACATCTGAGCCATTTTATCGGATTATCAATTGAGGTGGCCTTCATCTCTACGGGAAACAGCTTTTGCTTTGGTCTTCCACACAGCTCGATGGACCAGGAAGCGACCCATCGCCACTTTTAAGTAATCCTTGGCTTCTCACTCGGACACGGAGACGAATTCTTTCACAACAGTCCCCACCGAGATATCCACCTGGCGCCTCACACCTTCCTGACAGCTTCTTCGAACCGCGACCCCGAAGTATTTATTCTAGCCCTGGACACCGTGCAAAGGAGTGGGCAAAAAGGCTGCCGCCCCTGCGGCCTTCCTAACGCCGACGAGCAGTCAAACCTGCTGTGCTTGCTCTCCGCGACGTTTTCCGCAACTTCCTCGCTAGATCAAGCGATCCAGCAAACAGCCCATCTGTTGGTTCGCGAAGCTCATTCGGGGGCTTTTGAATGGTCTAGGCTGCTGTCTTAGGCGCAGGTTGTTGTCAATATTGTAGGTGTTACCCTTTCTCACTGTGTCGACTTCTGACGACGGTTGTGTCGTCATACCCTCGCTCTGAACTTTCGATCGATCGATCGACGTTCCAGCCAATCACGGTCCACCACCAGCCTTGACATATACAGCCTCTCGCCTTCACAATACCAAACCATCACATACAACCCCGATTTTTAATACTGACAAGCTATCAATTCGACAGAAGCAACTGCTGTAATAACCATCATCTGCATCATTTTTCCACTTCTCAAAGTGGAACCCACCGACAAAACGGCCACCACCACGAAGACCAACTCACCACCAACCCCATGCCGCAATTACAGCACTACTCAGACCAATTACACCAACCGAATACCACAACAAGCCATAGACCGACGCCTCTATGCCACCATCATGTCTGACGTGAAGAACGCATCAGGAAATCAACCGCCGACGTCGCCGAAAGGCCACCCGCTCCCCCGTCGCTCTTCACCCGAGAACTCCGTAACCCTCCGTAATCATCTCCTGGCGAGCCAGGCGAGCGACAGAGCAGCATCATCACGCATCGCAGCTGCTGCGAGTTCCGGGTCCTCCTCTTCACCTAGGCGGCAATCCTCTGGAGAATCTCACAACACCGGACCTAGCGATCCGAAGAAATGGTTTGATCGGAATAACGAGAATCCAACGGCAGGTTACTCCAACGCCATGGATGGTAAGCAACATTGGTGCGAAGATAGTTTCAGAACAGCAACTGATGTGCTTTGGTTCAGTTGATCCTCCGTTCTTCCAGAAGGAGAGTGACTCATCCAACGAAGATATGGTTAAGGGAGACAGTTACCCTCCACACTTACTGAAGCCTCCCGTTGACGCCAGACTCAAGCCTACTGCTACGCACAGCAGTAGCGCCGACGATTACCGAAGCGTCATTGACGACCTGACTATTGAAATTAAGAAGTTGAAAGATGAATTGAAGAAGCACAAGCACAAGGGACCGGAGCTGATGAAGCGCGACAAGCTGTTCGAAATCAAGGTACATGGATTACCGAAGCGCAAGAAAAGGGAACTGGAGGCCACTCTTCGTGAGTTTGCCGCTGGACTGGAGAGCAGCACACCGAGTGCCGAGGCGTCTTCAGCGCGGAAGAAATCCAGACACAATGCCCGACTTGAATCTGGATCGGGGTCAATGTCGAAACATGCGTCATCGTCCTCTGGTTCCCATTCAAGGCCAGTTGACTCTGCCTACGCGTCAATGTCGACAGGCGCCAATTCATCTGGGACATCTCTCGCGCGACCGTCAATCAGTTCGAGGGCGAGGTCGTCTGAGCAGAAGGTACAAAATTATCTGAAGGACATTCCGGAGGGCCTGTACCCACGCCACATGGTCATGACGGACAAGGACAAGAAGAAGCTCATTGTGCGGCGGTTGGAGCAAATCTTTACAGGAAGGATCACCGGTCGGAATCTCACTCGCCATCAACCGAAGTCGGCGGCGGACATGGCACCAATGGCGCCCATAATGGTGGAGCCCGCAACCGGACACACAACCACCAAACACGGCCCCCTCAATGCGTCTATGGCACAAAACGAACCTTCCCGACAGGCTCGTATAGTCGCTTCTGACGCGAAAAAGGGCCAATCCAAGGACAACACATCGGCCACAAACTCAAACGACCAACCGGACTCCGGGGCCAATTCGGCCGTGACACAACAAAGCACGTCGCCGCCTGACGATTCGCCCCCGGAGCAACGACCCACTCGGCCGCTGGACTTGGATCCCGACCGTCTACAGAACCCGACGGAAAACATGGATTACATCCGCCACTTGGGCCTTGCACCCCCTCATTTGACAGGTCTGACGTCCTACGAGGATGTTTCTCCTGATGCCGATGGCTGGGTTTACCTGAATTTGTTGTGTAACATGGCGCAGCTTCACATGTTGAATGTGGCGCCGGACTACGTTCGCAGTGCGGTAACCGAGAAGAGTACCAAAATTCAGTTATCGCCAGACGGCCGCAAGATCCGCTGGCGAGGTGGCACAGAGGGAACCAAGTTTAGCAGCGACAGCTCCGGCGACACATCCCAGATGAGTCGATCGGAAGACTCCGAGGGTCACGAGCAGGACGGACAGAGGAAGAAGCGCAAGGCCACGCAACAATCGAAGAGTGGCCATTACTCTACTTCATCAGCAAAGCACGCCTCGGATCAGTTCAAGATAGAGCGCCAAATGTCCTCAGCCGACAGCTTCCACTACAAGCCTCTATTTATGCACCAGGCATCGTCTGCTGAGCAGACGTCTCTCGACGACACTGGTTCTTCCTTCGGAGCTGGCGAAGAAAGCAACAACGGCGAATCGCGATGGGGAAACAGCGGGTCAGGCTCAACACGTAGGAAGAGAAGGCGCTTGGATGGTGCCATTATCTACTACAACGGCGCGCCCTTCTGCACTGACTTGTCTGGTGACCCGGGAGATTCGTCTCCGGCATCGTACATGACGTCAGCAGGCCAAGATCAACAATTATCTTCCAGCACCGGATTTCTCAGGCCTGACCTGCCTCACCGCACCGCATCAGGCTCAGCACTTCCATATCGACCTCTCAGCGATGGCAAATACGTACCCAGTGTCGCTGTTGGGTCCGAGGAGACAGATTCTGACGACATGGATTTGGAAATTGAAGCGGAACTTCCTTGGTCAGACGCCACCCAGCCCAACCCCGAAAGTTCTTTGGATGCCTGTGGCCTCGGCGGGGTGATTCCGGAAGATCACTTCATGGTAACCGTAACCACCAAACGGTCCAAGCAAGACTCACCCGCAGCTTCATGCAAGCCCGGACTGCAGGATGTTTCCGAGCTGGTCCAGAGGATTCAATTGCCCGCCAATTCATTGACCAGTGAGAGATCATCGCACTCCCCGCTCACGGAGCCATCGCGCTGTGTTAGTATTCAGTACACTGGCAGATCTGTCAATAAACTGAACCCTGCGCCGCTACCTCCACCAGGGATGTACTTCGCGTTTGATAGCGATTCAGACGAGTCTGATGACTCGGAGTTGGATGATACCGACTTGGATGCGCGGTCTAGACCACCTATGGGTAACCGCATGCTTCCCCATGTCTTTGAGGACACATATCCTGACGACGAGGAGATGTCAAGCGGGGACGAGGAAGGTGAGGAGCCCGATGACGCGGATGAGCCTAGCGAGGAGGCCGGGGATGACAGCAGTGAGGAGATCAAAATACCTATACCCCCACGAAATGCTCGACGCACCAGCAGTAGCAGTGCTGTCGCTGCTGCTGGTACCATTCGAGGTCGAAGCAAGAGTTTGAGTGCCGAGCTACCTGTGACGACGGGAAGTTCTGTGGCTACTGCTGGCGGAGCTGAGAGTGGCTACAGTAGCGGTCGCGAGGAGAGTGGATGAGAGGGCAGATTGGTGCGGGAAGCTGACGGACAATCGGAGGATTGAGTATGGTCCAACCAAATGCATTCTGTTGCGGAGCATTGCGAGGCGTTAGTCGGTCGAAAGCGTTCAAAGTGTTCTCAAAGTTGGACAACAGCAAGTTCTTGTTCCCACGTCATGATAACTTCATGGGAGTAGCAATCATGATCAAGAAAAGTGATTGGAGTGGAGGCTGGCCATAGACATGAGTTTTTGGATAGCGAAGCTTATTAAATCAAATGATACCCCTTTCAACAAACTGAATCTATGCTCACGTGTCCAAGTCCACATGCTAACACTCTGTTGATGTTGTATAGATGCCGTGTTTGAATACCGCAAGCCTCTTTAGCCCTCCGATGGCCACGGGCTGTCAAGGAGCAGCGGCAATATGAGAGGTGTACTGTAGGACCAACCAAGTGAAAGTCAGTAAGGTGCTCCCAACTACTTTGGGCTCGCCACGACCTCGACGACTCCGAACGGCAGAGGCCCATGTCTCCCATGACGGTGGTGTCGGCGTCTTGGATTGGTGGGCTGAGCTGGCGGACGGGCGGTGGTGTGAAAAGGAGTGTTTTCGCCTGTGGTGATCCCCTTCCACCGTTGCCGTCTTGGGGTAGTATATTTTGAACAGTCTACGGGCAGTGGTTCATGCGGCTGGCGGTTCTTGAGGATGGATGTCGTTGGTTCCGAGGTTTTTTGAGTTTGGGGGTTGGTTGGCAGCGGTTGAGGCAATCCAATTTCCAAGGGGCACGACGGCCGTGAGCGGGTCCAATTCTTGCTATCGATGGAGAATGATTGGGGTTGACTTGGCTGTCAATAGCGTTTGCTCTGCAGTGTTGGGCTTGCTGGCGCTGGGGTGTAGTATTTTACACACGACGGATATTCGACGGGAAGTGCTCGTGCTATGAAAGGAGGGGGAATCTTCGTGGGAAGATGGGACTTTATGCATGGTTCCGTCCTCATTGTTGATTGGATAGACTGCATACTAGTCTGGGACGTGGACGATGATCTCTTGCTTCCATGTCAGCCGGTGACAATGGTGTTCACGCTGAGACGAATGGCTAGAGTGGATGATCTACCACCAACGACATCTACCTTAGATTTCTCAAACGCATGTTCGGTTGTCGAGTTGATCGTAGGCTCTCGCAGCAGAAGAAACGAAAGACGCCTCACGTACGATGATGGCACGTAGTCTGCGAGCCTTGGTCTTTTCTGTACTTACTCGGCATCATCGCGACCGACGGAAAGCCCGAAGAACACGCATCGTGGTACTTGATCACTGGAGATGCCAATATGAGATGCGGTTTATTAGATCAATCTTTTCAGAGGCGAAAAGTGGCTTTGTTTATATACGAGTTTCGTAAGGACTGCTCAAAATTCTAACTTTCTCTCGAAATTGTTATTAGCAGTTGTTATGAGGCGTAAGGCCTCCTACTTAAATACGATTTTAACAACAAACGGTTCCAAGAAGACAACAGCCAATCGAGTGTTCCTTTGCCGTGGTGTGTGTTACAACTTGGAGGCACGTGTTGGACTTTAATATCGACAGATATTCATCAATAGGCTACAGCGAGTCTTCTTCCTCCATTTCAGTCGAAATAGGACGTCCGTCCTGTGCTGGAATCCCTCGGGTATTTGCGTTCATAAGAAAAGAATGGTGATAAAGGTTCATGTCTAGCTGAGCTTAAGCTTTGACTCCATGTGGCCCAAAAGAGACGAGACACATGCAAAAGAAACTTCCGAGATGGCTGTACCCATTGCCATGGTATCCAAACCAGTATAGTCATCCGGAGTTTCAATTCCGCAAAGCAATGAAACTATTGTTACCAACTCGATCAAGTCTCAGGTGCACAGAAACCACAAGCAACGTCTGGCTGAAAACCCCCAGCCAAAGCAGCTTCGACCTTGACGGCCACCTTCGTTAAAAGGAGTGTGTCGCATATCTCGTATTATAAAAATCGATACAGGCGACGATTCTTTAGTCTGATTCCATCAGAGTCGGTATTCGATTTCATTGACCCTGCTGTTGCAGATGTGGTCGCATGGACCAACACCATGAATCTAACAATGCGTTGTAAATAAGCTGTACCTAGATCAATGAGGAGGAGGCTGCGTGACAGACCAAGAAGGATATTTCATTTGAAATATGATGGATGTGATAGATCGGGCTTTAATGTTCTCGGCAAAGGTGTAAAGCGTATATAAACCCATTGAAATTTGTCCAATCTTGAACTGTGTATTATATCACAGCACTCAAATCGCACTCATCTTCCATCAACACAGCAGAACGGCATAGAACAGCACAGACGAAATCAGACCAATTTCCTCGAATTTCAACAAGCAAAATGATTTTCGAGACTCTCGTGAAATTCTTGCCATACTTGAGCTTCATAGTCGGTGCTTTCCTATGGTCTAAAACTGGACGCAAGCCCACCGACGACGCGATCATCATCTTCATAATCGGTGCGCCCGGCGCCGGAAAAGGCACGCAGAGCGCCTTCCTGGTTAAGCGCTTTGGCTTGCAACACCTCTCGTACGGGGACTTGATGCGTGGTCTGCGTAAGAGCGGGGACCCCGGGGTATCTGGACTGAAGGCCAAGCCTAACACTGGAAACCCCAGCATCCCTGACGACATGGACGCCTGGTTGCTATGGCGGGAGATTCGCGACGGGGGACTCGAAGGTAAAGAGTTCTGGCTGGTGGATGGCTTCCCTCGACGACCGGAGCAGATTGAAGAATGGCTTCATTTACTACCGCCTGCGGTCTTGACGTTGTACCTGAAGTGCCCTGAGGATGTCTCCAAACAGCGTGTTGCATCCCGAGGCGAGGAGGCTGGGGTGGAGGCGAGACCGGAGGATTTGGATCCAGAAACTGCGATGCACCGGATTGAAGAGTTCTACAACAATGCGGACTTTGTGGTAGCCAAGCTTGAAGAGAAGGGCATGAAGGTCTTTGAAGTGGACACGAATCGTAGTCCAGAGGATGTCCAGAAAGAGCTGGAGAAGATCATGGAACCTTTGATCAAGTTGATTTTGTCGATTCAACGGTCTTAATCAGAGTCGTGGAAGGAAGTTAGCCATCTATACGTAAATTGAGAGCTTTAGACGTAGGAGTTGAATAAGTCATGGTAGTATCCCATAATACAGCCTCAGCTGTCCTGCTCTTTTTGTAAAGTTGGTAAAGTTTCGATTCAGCCTGCTACCTTCTGCAACTAGTACCATTTCTATACTGGGAAACTCTATGATTACAGAAACCACTAGGAACTCGTATTTCTTATCACAGATGAGTCTCTTTCTAGATCTTCGAAACGCCTAGTTTCAAGTTGACCCCGCTCGCAGCTCATGCAGATGCCTGATTATTTTGATCACTCTCTCCCTGTCCGAAAGATCTTCAAAAGACCACTTGGCGCCTCTGAACAGCTTCAAACATGCCCATAAAACCAAGAAGACGAAGATCTGTAGTCATAGAGTTAGCGACAGAGAACCTCACGAGGTGGGTATCTCCTTACAGCGAGATACGCCGACAAGAACGGCAAGATGTTGAAACTTTTCCACAGTGCTGCGCCATTCGAGACTATTAAAAGAAATAGACAACTGATCAAGGCCATGTAAGCTAGAAATGGCTGTCCATGACTTCGATAGGGGTAGTCGCTTCTTTCGTAGTTCCAGCGCTGGACTTGGGCAATCTTTCGGCTCTCAAGGGCATGGCGATGTCTGTCGATGCTATAAAAGGTTAGACAAGCATCTCCGTGTCAGAAAGAGTCTACATACCAATGGTAGTATCGAATGAAAGCCAGACATTGGCACGCCCAAACAATCACAACACCAGCAGAGCCCATCTGGGCCAGGATCTCAATGAACTACATCAGCGAGTTAGTTGACCGCTTTCATTAGATTTCCACATATAAAAGGCACGAACCATGCCGATAGGGGTGTTTGTGTCAGTGCCTCCTGAGATCTGGAGGAAAGGCACCCACCAGAACGCGATTGCCGAGAAGACCATCGCCCTCAATGGCACCTTGCGTCTGTTCGTCCTACCGAACCAGGCCAGTGTTCTCAACACCCATGGTTGCCCGGCACCTCCATCCAAGCGACTTGTTAAGCCAAATAAGCTTCGTGAAGCAACGTAAAGGTTCGTGTTAGCGCACGTCAGGGCTGTGAAAACCAAGAAGAAGTTGAAGACATGGTCCAGAATCTGGGCGTTGGACCGGCCCGCGATGACCACAAAGGCGGAAGATGTCGCGTTTTTGTGGTGGGCTCTGTCCTCATCAGAGTACCATTTACAGGAAGTGGTGTTCTTGACCCAGCTAAGATGCGGAAGGGCGCAGTCATCGGGCCTAATGTTCAAGGAGACGAGCATGCCACTGAGTGTATATGCCACGCCCACAAGCACTGAAATAAAGATGGCCGAGAACTTGACGGTGCGTCCGATGAGAGTTTCAGCGTTCGATGGCCGGGAATCAGCAGCTGAAGCTTCCCGGGTTGGACGATGACGAGGTTCTGGCCATTTTGCTTCGAGGGCTGAGGCCGCGACTATTTCAACACCAACATAGGCAAATGCTGCGATTGATAGAGACATGCTGGTAAGTCTAGTTAGCGGGAAGTTGAGAGGAAATTTTGATGGCAAACCAACAGCAGAGCAACGCCCCAGTCTGGTGCTGCGTCAGCATCGTATTGGAAAGGGTCCTTGAAAACTGAAGTTTTGGTTAGACATGTATGACCATAGCATATTACAGGTGAACTGACTAGGCACGGCCTCTCCGCCTGATGCAGAACCTGTTGAGGGGGTCAGAAGTTAGTGCTGTTGAGTCGATCAACATAGGAAATGAGATGTACCTTCTCCAGTAATAGCAATGAGAGCCACCACGATAACAATCAGAAAGGCAATCTTGATGCCTCCTGTGATCACTTCAACAAGCCCATATATCTGAAATGATATTAGAAGCGTACGATAAGTCGACCAACACTACTTACTTCAATACCGAATGCGTTTACAAACACCATAATGATGGGAATTAGAACATAGACAATCCCTACAGACAGACCTTGGTTCGTCTGGTCTATCCAAAAATTCATCAACGCAGAGCTGGTTGCAATGAGAGCAGAGAAGCTGACGGCGTATGTAAACCTTATTCTAGTTAGTATCATCAAACTTGATCTTCAGGCGACCCAAGACATGGAGTCGCTTACCAATATGCAACGCCGACAGCGATGCCAAGCTCATGGTCCACAAAGGTGCCTACATAGACAGACAACGCACCTGGCACAGGCCAGATGCATAAGAGCTCCGTGACACATTGCATGACAGCCCAAGCTAGGAGACCAACGAGGACAAAAGAGAACAGGACAGCGAGAGGGCCGCCAATTTCGAGGATCTGACCGCTTCTCCAATAGAGGCCTGTTCCTAATGTTCCATTAATGGTGATCATCTCGAAGAATGTCAGCAAACGACAATCAGATGCGAGATGAGTAATGGTGACACTTACGAACAGGTGTATCCCCTTCAACTTTCTCTTCACAGTGCGGTCCGGCTCTGGCTTCACTAGAACCTCAATCGGGGGTCGCTCGGTAAAGCCCTGGTTCCCATCGGAAGTTTCGGATGGCCCATACTCACTAGCTTTTTGATGGATAAGAACGTTGGAGGAACCTTCGGGAATTGCGCTCGGCGACATAGGTGACGCGACCGGCCCCATTTCCGTGGAACTGCGAGGTATCCAGTCCGGTATCCAGTCCGGGGTGGGGCGGGTGGCCCGGTTCGGGTCCGTCGTCATCGGCATCACAGCAAACGAGAGCTACAACTTCAATCGCAAAACGCCTGGCTTATGGCAACACGGTTAGAATGAAGAAAGAAGGCAAGCGAATTAAAGCCCAGAGTGGCCGAAATTCTCAGGTGTTTTGACAACCTTTCGCGATCTAGGAGGTAACCGTAAATTCGCAGCCTGTCGCTGCCCTCCTGCCGGACGCAGGGCAAACATCCATCAGCCAAACATGTCTTATGTATTTCTTTCTACTTCTAGGAGATTAAAGAGGGCTGGGGCATCAGCCACAGTTAGGCTTCCGCCCAGACATCATCTTGGAAGGACTGCGGCTGGGGCTGTGACCGCCTTATCTTGGGCGGTCTCGACCTCGGCCTGCTAAGAACTGACCTCATACATCTTTAATGAGCCCTCAACTCGTATTCTACAAGGGCACATTCCAGAGTGAGGCTGCCAACTGTGTGTCTTATCCATCGTCACCTGCCTTCTCACCTTCCTTATCGGGTTACCTCCGGCATGCTACATGATATGACGGCACATGTTTGCTCCCGCCGCATTCCCGAGCATACTCTCAGCCCCGATGTACCAGAAAAGCAGAATAATAACCAGAAATTGGAAGGCAAAACAGCCTGGACCTCTACTCGGCCCGGAGTAAGACGGGTCTGAAGTGTTCTGGGCAAACATCTTATTGCGGCCGAAGAGGCAGGATATATTTGCCTGCAGGTGCCAGGAGGTGTGTTCAGCTCGGAGTCGAACCACCTGTTATTCGCCAAAGTCTGGTGTCACACACTCCATCTATTGTCATAGGACTGGTGCGCGAACCGCGGAAGCAGTCCCAGACACAGTCAGAGTAGCAGCCTGGGCCTTCGGTGACGTGTCGTTTGTCAGCGGTTTGCCATCGAACAAAAGTGTGCTCTTCTCCTGCCACTGAATTGCTACCAACAGCGACTGACGACTTATTTGTATCGGTTGATTCTCTAGAATCGTGATTATCTCTGTGCACCATACTACCCAAATATCCAATAGCCAAGGCGCATTTCAACATGGGCCAGGTCGAGCAAAACGTTGCTAATCGATATCTCAAGAAGGCTAGCCTGCAGAGGCTTCTTGAAAGGCTCTTCCCAGGGCAGACTGAGTTCAATATTGAAGTATGCCTTGCCGCCAAGCCCCTCCCTTTCCCCCTCCTCTGGACCCCTGTCAGCTGAACCGTAGCCTGCAGATGAGGGATGACGTGTGGCACTTCAAGGCACCAAAGGAGGTCGACAGCGTAAGTCAAACGCGCCCATCGCTCAAAAGTATAAGATGAAACGGAATTTCACTGACTAGTGTCACCTGTAGGCTGAGATTGAGTAAAGAAATAGCCCGAGGTAGACTCGCGTGGTTCGACGATTGCTAATGAAAATTTTGCAACCAGTGCCATCCGCGATCAATGAGGTGATTGAATCCCGAGAGCCTCCGGTCGGCAGTGCCGATCTAGCGGTGGCAGGGCATGTAAGCGCTGGAACATAGGTTGGGCGTATTACCTTCGGGGTACATAGACAGCCTGCTGAGGTTGGGCAGTACATATGAGCACCTATGTGTGCAGAGGATCACAGGACTGTATTTTATGTTTATTTTCCGTCGTAGAATTATCAGTCACTGCCTAGCATTTCATCAATAATGACGTCTCTACAACAATGTTTTGTCAAAGAAGTCATCGAGCAGGTCAAACTGATTGAAGTCCTACCTTCTTCAGCTGAGAATGACAACTGCGACTTGGGTGTTCATGAGTTCTCGGACCTTGCAGGTCTGAGTTCCTACGTTGAAGATGGGAGAGAAAGGGACTTCACTTATCGCTTCATGTACGCGATCGAGCCTCACCATGTTTTTAACGTACTCACGTTGCTGCTAGATCAATATGCCAACGCAACTCATGGAGACCGCTGCAGATCACCAAGCCTATGATGGAGCTACTCATAGGCGGTCTTGAGCTAGGCGACTCCCTTTGGGAGTTGGCATCATGCTTTTACGTCCGCAACATGGATGTCGAAGAGGTGTTTTGCATGCCTTTCACGGAGCGCAGGACTGGGTCGGTCGTCGGTATGTCATACGCAGAGAGATGAAGAAGTCACACTCCTAACACATAGCTTTCCATCAGAGGCGGCATACACCATTCGATACCCCGAGTTCAAGCTGGAGAGCAACAAGTGGGTCATTAGACAGACCGGTGTCTACCATCGTACCAACTTCAAGACAAGCCAAAATCTCTGCGTATTGTTCAACCCGATGCCCGGTGCGAAAGCAAGTCAAAAAGCTCAAGAGTGGCTGTTTGATCATTCCAGAAATAGTGATTTCGAACCACTATGGCTGCACAGAGTTCTTCATGAGACCTATCTGCCGTCGTGGAGGTCATACATTGCTTACTTTGAGCGACAGTTCCTGCCTATGGTAAGAGCCTCACAAACCTCACAAAAGAACGAACTGGTCCTGAAAACGAAAGATGCTGACTTGAGCTAGGCGCTTACAACATTTGCGACGTTCATAGAGGAGCCATCTACTCAAACGTCTAGTCATCTCACGACACTGGCCAGACTTGAGAATCGTTTTCTCCAGATCCCAGCCATCCTTTCTTCGTCAGAAGATGTGCTTAAGGAGCTGTCTGAGCTGTGCAAGTTCGGGCAAAACGACAAGACCCAGGCTGCGGCAAGCCCATCGTCTGTAGACTTTGAGAACTTCCGACGCCAATGTGGTGCTTTCTCTCGAACGGCTTCCTACCTACATCAACGAGCCCAGACGACAGCCCAACTCCTCGCCAACACGTTGTCTTTCCGAGAACAATTAGACACAAGAAAGCAGAACGAGAACATGCTAAACCTCAATAAGTCGGTGGTCTTTATTACTACTCTGACCTTGCTATATCTACCGCCATCATTCATCGCTGTAAGCCTGACTCCCAACTCCGAGTACCAGAAAAATTTATTTTCTAACGTCTATAGACCTTCTTTGGTATGAACTTCTTCGACTTGGACGACGAGAACAACAGGATTGTTAGCACATCGATGATCTGGATATACGTCGTTGCTTCAGTAATACTTACTGCTGCTACATTCATCATCTACCACATGCTCCTGGAGGGAGGTCCATTTGGCAAGCGGAAGATGGTCTTGCCCAAAGCGGGAGAATGGAACCAGCTGAAGATATGGGTTCGGAAGAGAAGCACATTTGCCGAGAAGAACGCCCTTACTGTTTGATATTGAACTTTTCTAGGAAGAGCGAAATGTTGATGAGGGCTGCAGACCAGAGAGGATGATCTTGTGTATCGCATAACGGTTCCCCTCAACAAGCGCAGCCACCAGAACGTGACGACTGGCCTCCACGTCGACTAGTCTGACCGTGAACTCATCGTAGTCAGACAGCCCGGGGAGTTGCACCAGTTCTTTTACGCCGACAGGATCTTTGGCATTCGGCATACCGATCTCCATTAGGATGATTCTATGGCTCGCACGTTTCGTTCCGAAAGCGAGGAGCTTTTCGTCTTTCTTGTTGACCATGATTTTTAGAATGCGATATTTGTCAATGATCTTGTGCAGTTGACTTGGCCTGTCTCTATCCAGAGCATTGGGGAAATCAAGCCTGTAAAGATGTCTTTCTCGAGAAACGACTACACAAGAAGTTTCGCTGTGAAGTTCGGAGAGGGCCGTGAATAGAGGAGCTGTGTTGCTGTCGAGCCCCTATGATTGTATAATCAGCAACCTGCAGTACTAGGTAACAGAGCAACTTTACCGCGTTGATTGAGTACTCACTTGCGGTATTAGATCGACTCTATCAATACTCTTGGTCCTGAAAGAGAAGTGGACGATGGACACTTTGTGTATGTCGTGCTTTGTCAGCTCGGGGCGTACCACCATGTATCCATCGGTTTGATTGCGGAGTGACATGCTGATAATATCTTCAGCCGGCCAGCTCAGTTTCAACGGTGGTTGAAAGTTAAGAGGCGTGTTGGTTCTGTTTGAGTCCCAACCTGCTGTTTCGAGGTTGACTTTCCGTCTTGATACGAGTCAGTAACGAATGGCGTTCAGTGGAAGGAACGACTCACCCAGAATCTACTAGATCTGAGATCCGTGCTTGAAACAGAGATCCCGAAAGCCTCTCATTCATTCTCCATGTTCTGAAGCGTACAAATCATAACTTGATGATCTGCTGAAATAGCCAAGTTATTGACTTCCGGATGCGGCAGCGACACATGATAGCATGTGTTCAAATCTGCATTGACAGACTGTCCAGCTTCGAGGTCAAATATGTAACACTTGTAATAGGATGTTAGAGCCATTACCTTTCTTCAAAGACATAAATAGTGCATGTAGTGACTCACGTTAAATGTGCCCCCGGTAGTCGTGGCAATCAAGTATCTCTCAGTCAAAGCCACCGCTTTCCAAAAGAAAGCAGCCCCCCCAAGGGGGAAATCTCCCGCTGGACTCAAGATTTCCTCATTATCAGCTGGAGCAGAAAGAGATGTAAAGAGTACGAGTCGGTAATCACTCCAGTAAACCAGTATAGTTGCATTGGGCGAGATCTTGCAGCCTTTCATTGTGTCGTATGTAGCTGGATCCTGAGCGAGACGCCACTGCTGAATTGCACGATCTCTCGTAGGTCTCGCCTCTGGTGATTTGCTCCGAATTCTGAAAACGTGTTAGATGATTAGCATTGGGAAATGAAGAGTAATTCCAATGTTTTACCTCTGTATGATGGAGAGTTTCCTTGGCTTTTTGAGCTCACCAGGAACTGGGGAGCTCTCAAGATGACGGTATGCATCCATCGCTTCTTTCAGAGCATTTTCGACGTCTTTTGCCGTGCACCTCTTATCCTGGTCTAAATTGAGAGCTTTATGCTCAAGGAAGCTGAGGATTGTATGAACAATCTTTTTCTCTCCTGGGGTTCGCGTGCCGGCTTTGTTGGCGAGCTGGTGGTGCCAGTCTAGGACTGCATGGTGGAGAGCAAACTTTCCGAACGACTTCTCCCAAAAGAAACCATCGAATCCATCATCCGTCCCTTTGCGATCTTTCAGCCGATCACTCGTATACTGAATGACGCTCTCTGCACCGCCTTCAAGATAAGCAAAGAGAACACTTAGTACGCACCCAAGAGACCAGATGTCGCTCTTGGTGTTCATGACCTTTCCAGTGATCAAGGATTCTCGAGGTAAATAGGTCCCTTGCCCTCGCCTATTCTGTGTCCCAGATGGAGCGTCCTCGTGCACTTGTGGCCGCGGTCTGAACCACACGCTAAAGTCTCGCTCTTCCGGTTCAGTATGATTTCTCCGCCGAATTTTGACCCGCGACATGCCAAAGTCGCTCAGCTTCCAGATCTGTCGATGTTCTCGATCTTCGGCTGGAAACACAAGGATGTTGCTGGGTTTCAAGTCCATGTGGTAGCACACAACATCTTCGAGATCCGAGGTCTGTAACTCGTGGTGGAGAAAGTTGAGACCTGTAGCAAGCCCCATGGCGGAGCGAATAAGACTCGCCCTTACCTTTGGTGTCTTGATCGAAGTTGATATGTCCTTTTTCATATAGGCGCCAAGGTCGCATATTGCTAGCGGCATGAAAAGACTGTACGTCGGCGGATGATCGGCTCCCAGGGGCGATTCGACACGCAGGGAGCCAAGATTCTCAAGGATATTCTCGCATGTCTTTGAGGCGCTAAGTATCATCTTCATGACGTTGCCCTCATCTTGAGAGCTCATGTCACTAGGTGACTGGACAATGTAGTCCTTACGCGCCACCTTTCGTGGTTTGTTCGAAATTTCATCGGTGTGGCGATCCTCAATATGGCCTCGAGCGATCTTAACCATGTAGACTTTCCCAAACGACCCTTTACCTAGTAGCTTTTCCTCCAGGTAGGGAAGTCGCTGAGTCTCGGAGTCTTGAACGGTGACTTCTTCCCTTTGACGGAGCACAACGGTGCAAAAGATTGCTTGTGTGCCAAAGAAGAAATCTGCATCGTTTGAATCGCACCCCATGAAAAATTCTCGTAGACTGTCGCGATCCGCTGGGAGAGAAGTAGCATCCCTGATATGTGATTGCTCGGCAGGCCAGATGTCTGTAGCAGCAAGCTTGGTCGTGAAAACTCTCGCAGCATCAATACTGCAACCTGCAAATGCGATAATAGCGATGAAGTTATGTAGGTGTCTTTTTTGAATATTCCGAGTAAAGTCATCTTCTGAAATTGAGAACTGGTCATCGTTGATGCTTTGGAAGAAGATTCGGAGGTAGTAGGACTCCAGCACTATGGCTGATGTATCCCGAGTGGCGAATCGAAGCTTGTCCGAGTCCTTCTTCTCTAGATTGTCCAGGAGGCGGCGGCGAATGTCGCGGCATAAGTCAGTGTACTCCTGGGAACCCATCGTTCGCGCGGGGATACCCAAGCCGTCGGAACGGCTTCCACATGGCCCCAGGCGGTGATCGTACGAAGAGAGAATGGCGTGCTAGATTGGAGTGAGATGCGAATGGTTCGCAGAAGTAAGCGTGAATGGGGTTCCTGAGACAGAGATGGACTGTTGGGGCGCAGTGGTTCGGCCCAATAGCAGCAGGGGTAAATCGTGATTGATTGGGTACGGGCCAGCGCCCGCAGGCCTCACTTTGGAGACACCTGCAGGCCGTTGATAGTCGCAGAGCAAGGCAGACATGGCTGCGCCTCTGAGAGCCTTCCCAACCATCTGCCTGTTGTCGCATCGCGATCGGCTGTTTGCTAAGACTGGAGCATGATGCATCTAGGCCCTTCGAACCCTTGGCGGAGTGATATTGGAATATTGAGTCTGGGAACCCCCCGGCCTCCAAGAGAGATTACTGTGTCAGCAGGCCTAGCCCGCTGACACCTCCCAGGCCTTCGACGGCATTTTGCACATTCCATGCAGTGGAGCACTCCACCGAGACGTCACCGGCTCCGTGCCCGTGTCCGACAAAGTGGGACCATGGCAGAATCGGCGTCGGAGCGGCGCCGGTGTGCTTGTGGCTTGTTTTGTGCTCCAGATTAAAACAAGATCTGTTCGAAGTACCAAAAAGCAGAAGAAGACAATGCAATAATCAAACGTCCGATCTGTCTGTAGATGCTAAAGCAAGGGACTCCATCTAGCCGTCGGCGATCTGTACTGCATAATATTCGCTGGTCATGGGTTAACAATTGAATTGAAGGCTGCGTGCGTGAGCTCGTGCGATAGTAATTGAACTTAATGATGCTCACCGCGAGTTTTGGGGTTAATTGAGACAGGGGGCGGAAGACCGGCACCTCTCCCATCCATTTGTCGAACAAGCCAAGCTTTGGAAGATAGACTCTCGGATAAGCAATTCCTGCAATCCTGCAATCGGTGGTTTGGTTTCTGTCCTACGTGCGGTTTGTTTCCGAGTCAAGGATGGGGTTACTTTCCCCTTTTGTTCTGCGATTTCAAGGGGATCGGTGCATGGTCTACATGAGTCACTTTCGCTTGATTGCCCAGTCATCGGCGATATGAGAGATAAGGCGCACCCATCGTTTGACATCGGACACTACGCGGAATCCTTTTCTGTGTTGTCATACAGCAAAGGTTAATTACTCCTTCTTTCAATTGACGTTTATAACCGTGTTATGACGCCCCAAACAACGCCGACAATGCCATTGAGCCCAGAGATCCAATGGTCAAGCTCCTCTGAGCAGCCGGTGGGATATCCTCGGCACGAGACTGCCAATCCCGAGAAGAAGAGCGCGCTGAACGACCTACGAGACGATGAATCATTGCAATATCCCCCAGAGATATTGACATTTCCTGATGGAGGCGCAAGAGCTTGGTTGCAAGTCGTCGCTTGCAACATAACAAACCAAATTTCGTGGGGTTACCCCTCTTCATACGGCGCCTATCAAGCCTACTATACGACAACGCTGGGCCTACCCTCAGCCCAAGTCTCGTGGGTAGGCTCGGTTCAAATATTTCTGGCCTTCGGGATCTGCGCTTTTTCGGGACGATTGGTCGATGCTGGTTACGGAAGACATGCTGTCATCGGGGGCTCCTTCATGGCCGTGACGGGCACGCTTTTGACCAGCTTCTGCACCAAGTACTGGCAGATCTTCCTAGCACAAGGGCTGTACACCGGTATCGGCATGGGCATCATGTTCATGCCAGGAATTGCCATTGTCGGGTCGTACTTCAAGCAGCGAAGAACTCTAGCATTGTCAATTGCGAACGTGGGCACTGGGCTTGGATCGGTCACTTTTCCGACGCTTCTCAACTACACCATCCCTCACGTCGGATTCCCGTGGGCGGTCCGATGCCAAGCGCTCATGATGCTTGTCCTCGCCGTCATCGCCTGCACACTTCTCAAACCTCGCCTCCCACCGAGAAAGTCAGGGCCAATCCTGGAATTGGAGGCGTTCAAGGAAAGAACTTATTCCTTCTTTGCTGCGGGTTCTTTCTTCTTCTTCCTTGCACTTTACTTCAGCTTCTTCTACGTAAGTAAACCATGTCCACAGCTGTCGATGGCTTGGAGATTAAGAGCAGGGAAATTGACAACCACCAGATCAACACATTTGCTCAGGTCGCTATTGGACTTTCATATACGGACTCAGTGGCACTTCTTCTCATTCTCAATGCTTCTGGAATTCCCAGTCGTGCTCTGGCTGGCATCCTAGCAGGATACGTGGGCGCGATCAACACATTCATATTCAGCAACGGTCTCGTGGGTGTGATGTACTTTGCGTGGATCGGAGTTCGCAGCAGACCTGGTCTGTATGCGTTATCCGTTGTCTTCGGAATCGCGAATGGCTTCGCACAAGGAATCTTCACCCCAGCGCTGGCGAGCTTGACGGAAGACCCTCAGAAAATGGGAGTTCGCTTCGGCATGGTTGCGACAATTGTCGGCGTGGCATCCTTTGCAGGCCCGCCTATCGCCGGCGCTATTGTTGACGGAACTGGAAAGTACATTTGGGCGCAGGTTTGGGCTGGAGTGGTCACGTTTTTGGCATGTCTCTTCCTGGCTGCTGCTAGGATAGCTGCTGTTGGATCCGCATGGACGGCGAAGGTGTGAAAGCAGTGCGGGACAAAACATGGAGATTGCCATACAAACATGATTCTATGAAAGAGAGTTCAAACTCAATCTGTACTAGTCCTTGAAAGACCACTAGAAACGTTCGAGGGTTGCTTCTAACCTTAGTTATTAGCCCAAGCCTTCGCAAGAAGCTCTTCGACTGTCGTCAGGCGCAGCTCAGGAAACATGTCATTCAGGCGGCCCTCCTTAGGCAACGCACAAACACCGCTGACAACCATGAGACTGAATGCAACTGTCATCTGCTTCAAAAGCGCCACTGGGATGCCGCTCGACTCATCGGGAATCGACACCAAAGTTGCATCCCCGTTCTTGAGCTTCTCGACATCGTCGTAGACCACCTCGAACTTGGCATCTGCGATTGTGTCAGTCTGGCGATCTCAATGCTCGCGCTATTTTACCGGCCCATTACTAACTGTGATACTTCTCGAGAAGAGCTATGATTTCATTGAAAGTGGCGTCTGAGCCGCTGATGGAGGCAGTCTTGGGCCAATTGTCTTGGTCAAGAAGACGAACGATGAAGCGAGCGAGATCGATGGTGTACGTCATGCTCATGACATCGTTTCCGGTTCCCGGAACAACTGCCTTTCTGAGAGACATGTCGATGCCAGGGCTGAATGGCATCATGTAGGAGTGAACATTGGGCATGGCCCAGTAATCCATGAACAATCCTGCATAGATGCGAATGTACTCCAGGCCTGACTTCTCGATGGCCATCGCATTTGCCAGACGGTACTGCTCGCCAAAAGACTCATGGAGGTTGCTGTTTCAATTAGTTCCGTGTATCTCTGAAAGATGTCTTGAGTGGCTGTACTTCTTGTCAACAGGCGTGAAATACTCGCTGGGAACAAAGCGTTGAGTCGTCTTCGACTTATCAGCAGCCGCGATAAGGTTGATCTGAGCGTTGCTAGATTTCTCAGACTCCGGGTTCAAGGCGGAAATAACGGTGTCGATGTTGTGTTCTTCAAGGACTTTGACGAGAGCGTTGACATTTTCGTAGTCTACCTCGAGAAAGGAAGGAGCACCCGGGAGGGCGGGGGATGGAGACTTGAAAGACATTATATCAGCTTGTATCCAGTGAATGGAACGAATGAAAAGGCCGGTGTAATAGCCCCTAGGAGTAGTTTCAATCATCACAATAGGTGTAGTTACCTTGCGCCCCATTACGAAGAACTCATGTTTTCCGCTGAGCTGCAACTGCTCCACGATGGCTCTGCCAACTCCGCCCGTGCCTCCAGCGACAGCAACGATAACCATTTTGAAATGAAGTTTGGATAGACCGAAAACACGAAAGTGGTGGTTGCAGGACGGTTGCAGTTATTGTGAGTTATCGGGTTCGCATTCCAGTGGTTTCTCGTCGAGTCGTGGGAAATTCATCTTTGTTTATGTACCTTTCTGCGCTTGCTGACAGCGGCTTTGAACCAACATGTAAATATGGACAGAACATTCACCTCAACAGTTTCGCGGAGCGGAGCGGAGCCTTAAGCCTCTCCGCACTTCATTCATCGGCGGTGGGAACGCGCGGGATCCGCACCCGAAGGCCCGTGACAGGCTCCCGAGGCTTTCGACCGCCGGCCGGTCTCCGCACCGGGGTGATTGAGAACCCCGATGAATCAAATATGACAACATAAGTTGCAGAGACCAACAGTCTGAATCAGGCTGCTGCGAATGTGGGCCGAGAACTCAATAACTAGGTGGAACTCATCCTTGCCCGGGTCTAAGTCAACTGTCAGCTTGCGGGGCCCGAATCGGCACCTTCCGTTTAACTCCGGAAGCTTCGATGACACTGGGTCTATTCCCATGTGTCCAGGTGGATGAGATGACAGCACGAGGACAGTTTTACAGCACGGATGCGCAATGCCAAGAGCACCATGCAGACAGCGTATTTAGTAAAGATGATGTTGGTTGCATACTTGCAGCCACTACATAATGGATGCTCAAACCGAGCAAAGTAAGAGGAAAGCGAGTCAGGAAACGTATGAAAACTGAAGTACCAAATTCGTATCTATTTTGTGTGCCAACCATCTATGTGCAAACGCCTTGCTATGCTACTTCCCCCGAGACCCATCACCCCATCGCTGCCACATGCTATGAACCAACCCAGACACTAGGAAAGGAAATCAAAGAACGCCAGGATATGCAATGTTTAAATCCCGTCGTAGGACTTAAGAAGTGTACCCGGCAGCGGCGTCAGCAGCAGTAGCCTCAGCAAGCTTGGCAGTGCCGACGGAGACGGTGGGGATCCAACCTTGGGGGTTGACATCGGTACCGGTGGTGGCAATCTCCTCGCCAGTGGCGTTGACGCCGATGGTGATGTAGCCGACCAGGCCATCCTCGATGCTGTCGCCGAGAAGAGAGACGCTGATGAAGGGGTTGTAGCCGTCCTCGCTGGCGCTGGACAGGACAGAGTCCTCGTCGTTGGTGGTGCGGTTCAGGGTCTCAAGGTGAGAAGAGTAGGGGCTGACGGCGTAGACTTGGGAGAGCAGGTCCTCCTCGAAGAAGAGCTGGCCGACGTGCTGAATGGCGCTCTGACTGTAGGAGATGCCGCTGGATGCGTTGGCCTGGACGGCGACGTGGATGTGGGTGGAGCGGGAGACGTAGTAGCCGGGGAACTTGGTCAGGAACTCAATCATACCGTTGGAGTCGGAGACCTGGACGCCGCGAAGGAAGGTCTCGTCGTCGGTGGTGCCGTCGGAGCGCTTCTCCCAGCCGTCGAGGAGCTCAGAGGTGTCGGGGTCGATGCCGGTGAAGGAGGCATAGGATCCGGTGGCGTTGCAGTGCCAGATGGAGGCGGAGGCACCCTCCAAAGGCTCACAGGTGTTGATGTCCATGACGCCAATGTCGAAGTAGAAGTCGATGCCAGGCTGGGACTCGCGGAGGTCGTGGCGGTTCATCTCGCCGTCGACGCCGTAGGGACCGAAGATGGTCTCAGGGGCCAAGAGGCATGTGTTGTTCTGGATGGAGGTGTACTGGAGAGTGTTACGCTTGGACATGCCGTGGCTGCTGGGGACGATGTCGCCGTTGGCGACGCGGCGCTCGTAGAGGCGTTGGGAGCGCTTGGCGATGATTTCGGCCTTGCGCTTCTCAATGGCGGCGGCGCACTTGTTGGTAGAGCGACCAGCCAGGGCAGCCTCGCGTCTAATGTTCTCCTTGGTCAACTTCTCGGGATGAGCGAAGACCTCGGTGGCTGCCAGGGAGAGGGCAGTAAGAGCGAAGGTAGTGAACTTCATTGTTGCGGTTGAATAGAAAAGAAAAACCTGAGATGAAGTTGTTGAGATGGTTACTGGAGGAAGTGGTAAAAGTGAAAGTGGCTGAGAAGTGATTGGTAGAGGTAGAGGTAGTGAGTGAGTGAGTTGTGAATATGAATGTGATGAGGATGATGAATTGAATGATTACTTGTCGCGGAGAAGCTTCCTTTACTTATACAAAATCCCGTCATCTTGAAGTCGTCATGGTCTACGAGCCTCGTTGCTAGCCTCTACAGTCCAGCCTCTCTGCCTTACGCCTCCTATCGCATGACGCCTAATTACGACCGTCCCCTGTACCGTCGGTGTTGTCCCGATAGAGTGCTGTGGGTATTGCTGCGGACGGTTAACTGGGGTGACGATTCGTAATTGACTGACGTCCCATTGGCCGACCAGCTGTATTCTCGACCTGTAGAGGCTCTCCATGTGGCCCAGAATAGAGTGTGGTAGTAGCTTAGCATGAAATTCTACGGGCAGAATGGTAAGGGGCCGGTATAAGCCATCCGGGAGGTGGGAGGCCAAGCCGTCGGGAGGTGGGATTCGGACCCGCTCCGCGGGACTCAGCCCACCGGGGACCGGGCCCATTCCCTACCGGAGCCGAAAATTTGGACCTCGGCGACCACGAAAAGCCTCCATCGCCATCATCTCACTGACGCGTTTCCCGGTCTTACGTGACCTCGAGGCGGAATTGGCGATCCTCCTTACTCTATCCAAAATAGACGCGCTCCTCATGCACCAAGCTTTTATATGAAAGGGGGGCCTTATGGGACGAACTTTTGACAGCCAACAATTGTAAACGTCTGATTTTTTGTTCCTTTGCGTCTGATGGCGTATGCTGTAAGGATCTGTCTGAAGCCCAGGAATTTGGTCAGTCCAATGGGTTCTCTGGGGTCATCGATGTGAATGGCACCTTGGCGTAACGGCATTTCCGTCTGTGCTACCATAGGGCTGGTAGACAGACCCAAGAGCCCCTTCGACAATGATACGTTGATTTTCTTGATGTTGGAGTATTCCTCGTAGGGAGTCGCGCAGGTTGTATCGTTACCTTCTTGAGTCCAATTAGGCAAGTTTCCAGGAAGGGATGCGAATGCTTGGCATCATGGCATAACAGCCACATGGTCGCACAATTCTTTTCAGTCGGCCTGCTTATTGCAATTCCTCTGATGTACCCTCTATCGACCGCTTCGGGGTATTCTAGCCAACTCCAGGTTTTGGTGGTGCGTGTTGAACGACGCGTCGTCATAACATCCGGTGGGATGGATAGGCTGAGTAGCGTACGTAACTGTTATTAGCACCAACGACCACACGTTCCCCAATTTTGCCCTACGACGGAAGAAAAAAGCGCGGAGAGTGGCGGAGTAAGTGATAACGCCCAATTGCATTTCACTACATCAACTTGACAGGATAACTGTAGAGAACGGAAGCACCGTGATTGGCGGGTAGGTTCCTCCCACACCGGGTTCACCCTTGTGAGCAATCAAACCGAGGAACACCGCTGTATGTCTCCATCTCTGGGACGGAAGACTCCGATGGCACATATAGGACGAGGATAATACGAAAGCCCAACGCCAAGTTTAAACGGAGTCTAGAACCCGGAAGCAGACTGACTGCGCTCAGAATGGAGTGAAACCTGAGGTTAAAGGAGTGCCAATCTGCACACCAAAGCCTTTACAAAACCCAAGAGGCCCCCCTCATGTCACGATCAATCACACGAACACCAATAACTTTCTTTGAAGAAAAAAAGTGAATTAGCAGAGCCGAACTAACTATCTACTGCTAGAAGAAAAGGCTGTCTGATGACAGGTGGCCATCCAATTAGCTGCCCACCAGGGGTCTTGAGCCATCAGAATCTCAAAATCCGTCCAAAGAAATCTGGTCGCTTAAGCCTCGAAGTCAACCTCACGCTTGGCAGCAGGAGCGGCGGCAGCAGCGCCAGCGGGAGGGATCTGGATGGCCATGACGCCACCGAAGGGGCCGGCGCCGTTGTTGTTGGCGATCTTGACCAAGCAGACGTTCTGCAGGTTTCCGGAGGTACCCGTGCACTGGGTGCCGTCGGGGACGGAGAAGGCCATGGGCTGTGGAGAAATGAGACGTTAGCCGCTGGACTTTTACCACATTGCGCAGAGACTTGAAGGTGTTACTTACGAAGTCCTTGTTGACGTTGGCAGCACGCTTGTAGATGGCACGCTCGAAGAGGTCACGGGCGTTCTTCTGGCCGGGGACCTGGCCGTTGGGCCTGATGTTTCCGTTGTTGCCGGGAACGTTCTGGGTGGCGGTGAGCTCGACGCCGTTGGCGAAGGAACCGGTGCCGGTGGGGTCGAGGACAGCGCGGAGAGGGCCGGCACCGTCGGTGGTGACGACGTGGAAGGTTCCGGAGATGCTGCCGCCGGTGGAGGAGACCTGGGGAAGGGTGCCGCCGGACATGGCGTTGGCGGCGTCAATGTCGGCAACCTGGACCTTGCCGTTGCCGGTGGTGCGGCCGAGACCGTCGGTCATGATGTTCTTGCTCTTGAAGACAGTGGTGTCGACTTCAGTCTGGATTGTATGGTGGTTAGCGTGCGCTTCGTTGGAGTGACTACTGTTATAAAGAGACTAACCTTCCTGTTGGGGCCGGTGAGAGGAACAACACCGCCCTGGTTGGCAAGAGCAGTGCCGTTGCCGCCGAGGTTGCCAGTCAGGACGACAGGCTTGCCGTGGGCGGCGACCAGGGGAGCGGCTGCGAGAGCGAAGAGGAGGGTCTTGGAAACCATTTTGATTGATTGAACGTTGGACGTTGAAAAAAGGATTTTGAGTTAATTAAAGATGGCGGGATGGCGATTAGACTGGTTTGAGAGAAATTGGAAGCGACGGAAAGTCTGACGCACGAATCAATCGGCGAGATAGAAGATAAGAAGTTAATAGAAGAGAAGAAAGAAGAAGACACTGCTGAAGAATAGAGAGGGACATGAACTGAAGGGCGGATGATCTCGAGATCTTTATACTCGAGCTTAGAAAGTGATGTCTACAGTCTCTACTCTTGGGGGGAAATGTTTGTACGCCAAGAGTCGCGTCCCGAGAGCTCGTAGCTCCGCGGCTAGACATGCCGACCCATGAACCCTTCCGTTGCCCTTCGTCCTCGATTCAGACAATTCGGCGAGCCCTTCAAACTGGACCTATCCCCAATAGGGTCAGGGACGAAGCGACAGGTACCCCCATCATGTCTGAGGCACGTGAAACGTCGCGAGATCTTCAACGTCGC
This sequence comes from Colletotrichum gloeosporioides, assembly GCF_011800055.1. Taxonomy (NCBI): domain Eukaryota; kingdom Fungi; phylum Ascomycota; class Sordariomycetes; order Glomerellales; family Glomerellaceae; genus Colletotrichum; species Colletotrichum gloeosporioides. The sequence continues at coordinate 195,593 of NW_025544686.1, forward strand.
TAGCCCTGCGGCGGGTGGTTGTGGGGGGGGGAGGGGCGCGCGGGGAGAGGCGATTGATGTGAGTGAGCATGTGTGTAGGTCCATCCCAATATCGACAAGGCTCTCTTTCGGGCGACATCCGTGGCATTCAACGGCGGAGCGATGGCAGCGCGCTAAAGAGACTCAGGCAAAACCTGCCGTTGAAGGGGCCTACCTTACCGCAGATCCTTCAGCTGAGGGACACACGCAGCGCATGCAGGCCAAACACACCTTATCTGCATGTCCTAAGAAGCCTGACGTGCCAACGAGCGAATCACAGCTCTTTCCGATGTAGAACGAGGGAATGTCGAAAGCATGATGTTAAGATTGTCAATTGTCATAATTGAGCCCATGTCTTTTGCTCTTCCTACCTTAATGTTAAAAGGAGTTTTAATTATGTTGTTGGCGTTGTTAATGTCTGTTACTGACAACCCCAACCCCGCGCGCGTGAACCTTGTCATTCATTTTCATCTGAGGGGGGGCTCAATTGGCGCCGAACCTGTAAGCCGAACTCGTACGCCGAACTTGCATCAGCCGAAAAAGCCACAAACCCCCTTCTTCGATCTCCTCGGTTTCTGAACCGCGGCGCTCTGACGAAATAATTTCCCCGAGGAACTGTCTGCCGACGGCAATGTCATTGCTCGGTGCGGTGTCTGTTGCCGCTCTCGCTACCGTTCTCCACCATCGAAAAGGACGATCTTGAAACGCCTGCTGGGCCACGTTGGGATATGGGAAACTGTAGTCGGGGAGCGCGGGCTGCTCACCCCGGACGCATATTGTTTCACTTGCCAAGAGCACCATCACCTTAGCGGGGCTTCTTCGAAGACAACTTGCGGCTCAATTGGCCGTCAGATCTGGCACATTTCGCAGAGATGAGATGAAGCTGAAGGACGCTGGGAGACAGAGACAGAAGGAGAGGGGAGACGAGATGCAACGCATGACGGCCTGAGGTATTGGACGACACTGACACGCGCGTGTCATCTGTCGCCTGTCACCTGTCATCCGTCATGCTCGAACCTGCTGCTCGCTGTCTGTGTCTCTGTCTGGCGTGTGTGCACTGCATGCCTCTTCCTTTCGCCTCTTTCGCGCTGAACTCGCTGTGTCCGCGGGCTCCCTGGCCCCCGCTCCCCTTGTCGCATGCCCTTCACCGCACACCCCTTTCTTCCCTCGCCCGCGTCTGAATAGCTGCTAGGTCTGAACTGTTTGGCCGAATGAACTGTGGCTGTGATGAGACTTTGCACAGACCAGATGACGCCGCTGGGAGCTGTCAAACTCGGGTGTTTTTGCCGTTGTCGTTCTCTCGGTAAATCGCCAAGGCACTTGACTTGCCAAGGCACGCGGCGACGAACACATCGCTTCGTGCCGAGAACTGGCTGTAAGGCTGCAATAGGCAGTGCAAAGGAGATGGCAAAAGCTTAGCAGTCTGGGTGCTGTTGGTGAGGTACTGATCTTCCACAGCATTTAGGAGATTTTCCCGCGTCTAGGTTGATCGACGCCGATCTTCCAACCTACCCAGAGAAACACCCCTTCGCTGCTTTTTCGGTTGTACTGCCGAATCCAATGATTTTCCCACCCTGCAAATCCGGAGACGAGACAGCGAGAGAAGAAGAAAGAATGGGCAACATGAAGCATGCGGAAACCAGGCTAGCGCAGGTCGCATCCTCACTGGCGGTAAGCCGGCATCACCCCTGTCGAGCCAGGGGCCCGACTCGAGGACATCAAGGATGCACGAGGTTTGTCAGAAAACCTCCCCCATCCACTTTCGTGTCTCAAAGCAGCCATACATCATGGGTTAAGGCAGAGACCCAGTCGACCAGCAGCCCAACACCATGGCGCCTCAAACGACAACGTCAGATCTCCCTGCCCACACGTGTGTCCCATAATATCCCTCGAATCAACGACATCACCGCCGTCTCCACCGCGATCCAAAACAGCAAAACTACCCTCTGCGAGATGTCTGTAGACTCTGAGAACGAATCGCGCACCGTTTGTCGGGGGCTTCCAGAAAGCCATCGCTTACCAACCTGGCTCTCATATGGATGGGGGATGGCCAGCCACGAAGGTCGCCATCGTTTGTCCCATGCCCCCTATCCATAACGAAATGCCCTGTTTCGTATCGTCTGAAAAGTGGCACTTGCGATGGAATCAACCTGCCCCCTTTTCGAGGTGTGAGAAAGTCCGAACCGTTGACATTGACATTGACATTGCCAAGTCGGGATGATTACCCAGGTCCTAACCCAAAGTTCAAAGTTGATGATCCCTACTTGGTCTCTCCCGCGGTCTCATGCGAAAATGCCGCAACAGAAGGGCCGCTTACAGATGCGAATCTGAGAGGACCTCTTTTGTGTCCCACACCACACTCTTGATGCTTCACTGCCACCACAATACAAGCTCATGGCCAACAAACAGATCGACAAAACTCACAGCATAATTCGTAGTCGTCCACCGCCAAGCCGCGTCAAAGGTGCCGACCCGTCTCACTCGGCGGGGCTGGATGTTCAACTGCAACCCATCTGTTCCATGCGGAAGAAGGAGGAGATGTGCTTTTCGACACTGCCTACACCGAGACTCACTGCAGGAATGCAAGATCTCCGCTGGCTGCTAGGCTCGCTCCTGCCCTTTCTGCGTACGCAATGATGATCTCGTCTGGGTCACACTGTCGTTTGGTTCAACCATCATGAGGCCTGATCTTGTTTCGGTCATGGATGCCATTTTCTCTATTCTGCCAATGACCGGAGGTAGAGACTATACACCCGAAAACATCACGCCGATCAAATGCCAATGATAAGTGATGCACAAGATGAAAGTGTAAAAGCTCTTTGACCTTCCTCCTCTGAGCAACACATGATGTGTGCGAAGATAGCTATGTCATGCTACCGAGCCTCAAATGTACGACTGAGGAGCTGATTTAGCCGCAGAATTGTGTTTTGGACCAATGCACAAGGTGAGGATGAACGTTGAATTTCCTGCTCTAGTTATGACTTTGTTTTGCATGCATGTAGACCTTCTGCAATAGACATACTGAGTAGAGTTATTTGCATGTCTAAATACGAGAACGTCGCACTTCAGACGACCCCGTGTATATATAAAGCAGAAAACTGGTGAAACAGGGGGTGATTGATCCCTGTGCTGCAGCATTCGTATTGAGTGCGACCCAACAGGCCTGGTAAAACACTTCGTTCACTTTCATAGCACTGGTGTTTTTTGAGCCTAAGGCGGTATGCATCGACAGGTTTTGGCCAACAGTGAAACTCGAGAGCCTGTGGCGGTTGCTCCTTCGAAGAACTCCCAATGGACTCCAGAGACACCCTTCTCTCCCCCTGTGATTTAATTATGATTGGCAAAGTTGAGGAAGATGACCATTGTGAACTCGAGGCGAATCGTCAGTTGGTGACTGCGTGACTGCGCAGCAGTAGTAGATGAAAGGAAGCAGTGATGGCGCATGGATGGTATTAAATACTAGACTAGCCGCTAGAGAGACGCATTTCTCAATGCGCTGCGTCGGGCCTGCGTGAAACCATCAACTGCCTGTCTGCTTTGCTTATGGTTGTCGGTGAGTGCGCTCGCCGGAAGACGGCGGGGTAAAAGCTCACGGCCCCGACCCGTCCGGGCTCGCGCTAGTTCGGCACTGGCCGGTTCGGTCCGTCAACCGTCGCAAGCTCGGCGCAGTTCCCTCCACGCGGGCCTGGGCCCGACACGGCGTTTCTCGGCGTTCGGATCTGGAGAAGCTAGCTGCATGCAAGGGTGCAGCGGCAGTTATCATGCATCGCCCACCTGCTGATCCAGAAGATAGCGAGTATTCGTCTGTGGACACCAAGAAGTTGCTTCCAACCACCAGAATATCGAAATTCCAAAAGAACATTAGTTCCACGCACTTGAAGTCATTATTGAAAGTTGTCTAACTTGGTGCTGAGGTCCAAATATCGCCAAGACTAGGCGGGACGCTAGTGAACGCTGCCAAGCGTCTGACAACCGGATGGACTCAGATCAGATGGCTACGATCATGGTCCCCGCCCTCTCCAACAAACGCCCGGTTACCATTCCAGGTGAAAGGGAGAATTCTAAAGTCTGGTGCAACAAGTCTGATGTATTTACTAGATAGCTTGCAGTGCAACAATAATGTCATTGGTAAAGCAGACTTGCCCCGCCCGCGAGGCCCCACTACCCCGGCTCGCACGACATCAGATAGGCGGCGGATGATCTACCCGTACCTCGACCGGGATGGAGACACCGCCGGGTCGGCTCCCGATATCATCAACGGCAACCCCAACACCCCGAGAATGCTCCGAGTTGTCTCTCGGAACTGCAACCGACGACGACTATAAGTCGTGGTATAAGTAGGTAATTCTTTATCGTGATCAAGCAAGTTTATCGTGCGTTTAATCAATTCTATGGAAGTTTTTGAGAGACTCATCAAGAGTAAGGACCCCTTGCATCCCGTGTCTACGTCTATACAGTAGAACCATATCACGAGGTCGTATACATGTTTGCTTACTGTAACGGTCGTCAAAGTGTCGAGCCTCGTTCCTCTTACCATTATCAAGGGCGCTGGCCACGAGTTCATCCCCCTCCCCGAGGGCGAGAACGCCACCGTTGCCGACTTCCACTCGTATGTTCCTTCCAACCCAATAGCGCACATGACGAAGTCTGACATCCCAATAGGATCCGCACAAAGACCACCGACTCTCCCGCCCACTTCACGTCGGGCTTCTACAAGATTGTCGCCGGCCCTTCCCGCCCCGCCCACTACACTTTTGAGGAGACCAAGTACGTCCTCAGTGGTCAGATCGATATCTTGGTAAGTCCATCTCAATGAGCATATCATGGGACTTTTGCACTGACGAATACATTCCCAATAGGACGAAGCTACTGGAATTACTCACCACCTTGTCCCCGGCGACTTTGCCTTCTTCCATGTTGGATCGAAGGTCCAGGTAAGTTTTACTTAGCTTCCATATAGGATATGGGTCTAATATCTTCATCAACCTAAGTTCTCCACCAAGTCCGAGGGCCTTGCCTTTTACGCGGTTACCAGGCCTGTGCGAGTTGCTCACCCAAATCTTGTTGGTAGAGAGGAAGATGTGAAATCTAAGCTTTAAGAGGAAATATAACTCAACACAACATGAGCGTCGTATATTGCACCTAGGTGTTGCTCAAACACATTAAAACATCATACTTTGGGCACAGTCTCAAAGGTCACTAAGGCAATTATCATTTTGCGTCATTGTAATGATCTAGGCGGCGCGAAGCCCATATCAATTGATCTTTTCCCAGTAAAGGGATTCAATTTCAACGTATCTCATTTATGAACAATCCCCATGGCAGCATTCACGAGCCCCTTGCGGATGATTATTAGTATGACCATATGAACTTGATAGCCGATAGCATATTGAAGGCTATACGTGGACGGCTGCGATTGGGAATCTTAATTATTCTGTACCAAACATAAGTCACTACCACTCTATTTTAAGCAACAGAGAATTAAGAAATATATCCTATATCCTTTTGGTCGAAAGATAAATTGGGCATCTAGACGTTTGTAAGAAGACAACGGCATAGCCATAAACCCATTTCATGTTCTTTGTAACAATCTTTGATGCGTTGCCTAAGGATTCACAAAATGCGTCCGAGTGCTTGTCGGGTTTACGTTCGCACTCATTGCTATCGGTGAGAATTGTGTTGCTTGATCGGGTCGTTGGGCAAAGAGGTTTCGGGCCCCCCCTTGCCCATGAGAAAAGGGTTTGAAGACAGGATGTACCTTGAGCCATTCCACGATCCTCCTCAAAGACTCCTTTACTTTCTCGCTAGTAGCATGCTCTACTGCTTCACCATCAGGATAGTTTACTCGATAGATCCATAAAGCACATCGTTTGTCGCAAGTGTGAGGTTCCGAGATGGCAGCAATTTGCTGGATGTTCTTGGCGGTTTTGCTCGAAGTATCCATGTGTGTTGAGTGTTTCGCAGATAATGCTCGTAAGTCTACTGCAATGTCTCGAAAGCAGATCTGGAACTGAGGTCGAAGACCATCCAAAGTTTCCATTGCACCTGATATCATCTCCAGGTCTCGCCCCTTGACGAAGGTTCTCTTGTCTGTTGGGGATGATTTGTACTTCAATTCGTACTTGTCGACGAGTTCAAATACTTTCTTCAGATTATCAGCTTGACCATGTGAACAGCAATGACGAACGATACGCTTGAGGCTTGTTCCGAGGGCCGGAGGAGTGAACAAGAGATCTGGCATGCAATAAGTGACCAAACGGTCTTCGATCTTTAACTTGTTGTCGATCAATTCCAGTGCTTCAACAACAGAATGCTGATATGAATTGAGTCGACTTATGGTAGCCAGAGCAAAAGATGCCAGCGGGCGCAGTCTTTGGTACTCGTCCATGGCTAGTAGCTCGAACGGAGTGCTCATGACATTGGAAAAGTTCTTTTTGAGCGCACCAAAGTGACCGTGGATGTGGCTGTTGATCAATTGGTCCGCCATTAAGCGCTTGGGCGTAGGTCGTGACGACTTGCCAATACCAAGGTAACCATGTGATATGTTGGCTATCTTTCTTTCAACCTCTTGTTGATCGATAAACCAGCTACCACTTCGACTGGGGTCACGGAGGAAGACGTCGACAGTCTGGTGGATAAGCTGCGCTGTCATACTTGAAATATCGGATGATGACTGAACGAGACGGCTGTCTTCTTCGTAAGGCGATTGAGATATCAGTGGTACGAATTCAACCAAAGGACCGCAATGTTCATAGACGATATTCCTGAAGTGATTCCAGTCGAGCTCGCCGTTGGGTGTCTGCATGAGCAAAGTTTTCCTATCCTGCAACAGTTTTGTTGAGTAGTCCTCTCCTGGAATAAATTTAGACAGTGCCATTGCCTCTCTTAGCTGCGGTAGTTGCAATGCTTCGATGTTTGGAGATACGACAATCCACGCAAAGATTTCCTTTGCAGTAGCTTCTTCCTCAGGGCTCATGGATTTGGAGAGTCGTCTCAACGAGTGGGCATAAAGACTTTCTAATTCCAAGGGCAAAGACTCGATGGCTCGCCAAAGCTCCTCTTCTGTGAAGCCTGTTCGTCGCTTAAAATCCGTCTCAATCTCGCGGAAAACTAGTCGCACCCAAAGTATGACTCCAGATGAGTTGTTTCGAAGGTAAGATTCGATCTTCCTTAGGGTCGGGTCCGATACTTCTGTCTGTGGTTCTCCCATTGCGCTTGTTTTCGGGGGTTGTGTTGAAGTGAGTCTGCGGCCCCAAGCACTACTCAGTTCATTGATACCATGGCGTATGACATCGTTTATGTCCCTTTCATTGCAGCCTTCCATGAGAATCTTGAAGAAACCTTGAGACTGCTTCTCGATCTCCGGCAAATGTCTGCTAAGAAGTATGATGCGTGTTCGCCCCGGTCTGTGATAAAGCTCGTGGAACATGTCCAACACCGCAGCTCTGCAACTTGGCTCCGAATCTGATTCATCGAATCCATCAATGACGATGATTGTGGGTCGCATACAAGTATCCCGGGATAAGCCGACTAAAGCCTTTTGCAAGACTGCTTGAGACCATAATTCGATTTGGCCCCTAGAATGACTTTGCTGGTCTCGATAGTGCGGCCTGATTGCGAGGAACGCATCCTTGTTCATGAACAATATCTGATACATGATCGCTCGCAACATGAACGAGTGTCGTACGCCGATTTCTAAATCGCGAGATGTGTAAAACCAACTGCAAAATGACCAGTCTGTGTTCGATTTGTGTCGGAACCGATGTTGGATTGACTTGGCAAGTACTGACTTTCCACTTCCTGGCTTACCAGAAATCCAGAGCAGACCACCTTCTTGTTCCCATTTACGGTAGTCATCGTGATTCCAAAGCCATTTGTTCGTTTTTCGCAGAGCCGTTTCGATCTGATCGCGTCGGCGATGCATATTTGGAAATTGCAGGCTTTGAAGACACTCTGGAGAAGGTCAGCGACATCGCACGAGAACCTTGACCTTTACCCTAACACTAACCTTGGTACTCGGTGTTCTCATCAAAGGAAATTGATGGCATGTGCCGACACCATTCACTAGAGGCAACAGCATGATCATGCTGATTCGTATCAAGACATAACATAATCTTCACATGCGATGTCATGCGTTCAAGAATCTCCATAAACGCAGAACAATCCTTCGCCGGTGTAATCTCCACACAGTCGATGACAAAGACAATACCCGAGTCCTTATCTGGATAGTTGTCAAGGAGTGAAAGAATGGAAGTGGCAATGATGTCCAAGTGACTTTGATTCAAAAGTCGAATCCGCCAATGCCAGTCCTCCGAATGAGCCATAAAAGGGATCAATGCCGTCGTCTGTAAGGCATCGGGCTTCAGATTGGAGCAGAGATCTCTCAAACCTGACTGGACTTCCAGCGAAAAGGAAAGAAGTATTGAAGCAATATTAGACTTGAAGTCAAGCTCCTGAGACCCCCAGTTTTGCGTAGCTAATTGAGCAAACATGCTCCAAAGCGCCTGGCAAGGGTGAAGGAATTTATAGCCGGTGGCAGTTGAAGATTTGGTACCACCAGTAAAGACTGAAGAGAAAGAGAAGTAGCATCCTACTGAACGCACGCCCTCTAACTGAGACTGAGAGACGGCGAGTCCAAGCCGGCTTGGTGTCATTGCTGATGTTGAGTTCCTGCGGTACCATATCATGCGACTCCTTGGATGGGATTCAGAAGACGAGCGAAGCCAAGATTTTCCAGCATTACAGTGGCGAAACCAGTCTAAAGATTTGTCGAGCGACTCATCAGTATCGTTCTTGGCAAATAGGACCCCCTTTATCTGTCGCAGTTCCAGTGCGGTAGTCTCTATCTCGTGCACGACGCCATCCAACCCCAAGGCGGAAACGACTTGCAAAGGGCTGATTTTGATCAAGTCGAAGGTGGATTTCTTCAATTCGGGAATCCTCGCCCCTGGATCATTTGTTGGACTGCTTATCAGCCATCGTAGTCTGTCGGACTTCGCAGAGGTGAACCGCACCAACTGAATGAACTTGCGAAGAACATCTTTGTCAGGGCTGGACGACATAGGGGAAGGGTCGAAGGACAGTCCGTCCACCACCAAAAAGACCTTCCTGTGGTCATCTTCTGAGACGCACGTGTCTAGGGTGGTCTCCAAGAGCTTGACCAGACTATCTAGCCTGGAATCGTCACTGTCGCTATCTCCGATCTGGGCTCCGTAGTCTTGTTCTGTCCGGTGAAATGCCGAGGCTGGGAAATTTGGATTCATCAGCAGGGTGTATGATAACGCAGAGAGTATTTCGACAACTGTGGTTCGATTCTCTTCGTTTTCGGTCCGTCTACAGAAAACGTATGCTAGAAACGCCATGTCCGAATCGTGGATTGAAGTCGAGGAAATGATGTCAATGATCTTCGAGGATAACAAAGAATGACCTGCGCCAGAAATGTCTTGGAACCAAATAGCTTGCTGGGTGCCTTCGGCCATCCATTCGCTTATTTGAGAGTCGCGTATCAAGTCGTTGAATGCGGTGTCTCGCCAAGAGCCATGATCGCAGTCGACATCTTTCTTTGTGATCCGCGGATGGTCTCTGAATAACCTGTATAAAACATCCAGGATTATGGGATCTATTAGAAGGGAAGAAATGAGTAAATATTTTGCAATTGATTCATAGACACTTGGAAAACGTGTCAGAGATTGCCTACCACCGTAATGGCAATCAACTAATTCATGCGTTTCACTAACCTCTGCGTTCATCCTTCGAATTCACGGTACGTGGGATCAACTCCAACAGATGTCGAGCAAACACAGCCGCATTCCCCGCTGCGTAAGATTTCCAGACATCATTTTTGTGAGAGTCTGCATAATCTGAGATCCCCCGAATCACCAGACACGGGCTATTGGCATCGACACCCGCAACTTCCATCTCGATGCATAGTATTCCGCCACACAATCTGCTTATTTCATCTCGTCGCTGGCCATCTTGTATAACGGAGCCGCCGGTGGCTATTCTCCCAAAATGAAAGACGAATTCTCTGGCGTGTTCTGACGTACGCGCCGGACGCGACACAAGACCGGTCGTGCTCTGTTGGCACCTGGTACAGTTCCCATAATCGCCAGTGTGCTTAAAATCAGCTTTGAATAATCTGTCGTGCTCAAGACCTGGGTGAGAGAATTTTTTGCGGTTCTCGTCCGAAGATCGAAGCTTATCGAGGTAGACATCGAACTCGGTTTCGTGTAATTCATGGTCGTTCTGGAGGGCACTAATGGCACTCAGAGAACCCCACTGAGGCCGATTGGAATGGTCGAGTATCTCAAATTCCCCGCCGACGTGTGTTCTGCCAGCCTCATAATTAATGGTGGATAGCCTGCTCTTGTCGGTTGACCACCCGACAACAACATCCCCTAGATGAATATCCTTGAGAGGATCGGACTGAGGCTGACTGAGAGGAACACCCCCACCAATCCCCACAAGCAATGCTATCTTGATGTTGGGGAATGTTCTGAACACGGAACTTGTCAGTCGTGCTGCATTAACGTTGCCAGTCATTGCAAGAGGCAAACTGGCCAAGACCACGTTGTGCTTTCCCATTGATCCGAATTTGTAAACATTGTCGTCGTAATTGGAGTCATAATCTGGCGTTTGATGTTTAGTGTCCAGGAGGAGTCGTGCGGGCGATAACTCGACGTTAGAGACTGGACAAATCCAAGCGACGTTGTAATCGTGCCGCATAAGTTTTACTGCTTTCCTCTTTGTCCCTCCCGACGACATCTTGATCTGAACTTCTGGAGGGAACAAGGTCGTTCTTGAAGTGGCGATTTCCAATAAGTGATGAACAGTGAGAGCATGGGAAAGGAAGGAGTATCTAAATGTCGAGGCCGAGGGCTGGGACGAAGAGAAACCGGGCATGAAACCAGGCGCGGACGGAGGCGGTATTCTTATGCACCATGTACGAGCTGCGCCTACATAATGGGTGCCTTGGTCGAGCACCGCCTTGCTACCGTGCTTATCGGACCGTTGTCTGTCCGCCTCACAATTGCCTTAATTTCCCCCCTTTCCCCCGCCACGGCCTCAGTTCGACATGATTGGTGAAATATTTACGCAAAAGCTCGGTTTCATCGAGAACCTGCTCACCGAAGCGGGTCCTGGGCGGGGAATCGCTCTGCTCACCAATACGAACGCTGTTGACTTGTTAGCCAAGGACGCTCTGTATGCATATGTGACGCCATCTCATCTGCCAAGAAAAGAGCTAACACTGGTATATGGCGGCCATGGGTCATTATAGCCATGTCGCATCTCTGATTGTAAGACAGCGTGTGCAAGGGGGTGGGTATCTTAGGCAGACTCAACTGCTCTTGCGAGTTACGGGCGCGTAGGTCATCAGGAATAAAGGTGTATTATAGGAGTAACTATTCAGAAGGGTAGTCTATATCGTAGGCTAATATCTACACGCGTAACTTATATAATACTATATATTATATAATAGGCAGTGAGGCTATAGCTTAGATTAAGGGTATTATAATATACCTCCTTAGATATTATAGATAGCTAAAAAACCTATTCCTTACTGCTATATACCTAAAACCTATCTAAATTTATTATATAAAATATATAAAAATAGCTTTTAAAGTGATAAAGTAAATAAATAAATAAAATTAGCGTTTATAGTTATATTTATAGAATATAAGAGTGCTTAATAGGGTTACTTAGTTATTAAGGTAGGTTATAAATATATTTAGAATTAATGAAATTTCTTAATATAGTTAGTATAAGCTATTAGGTGTAAGTAGTAGAAGTAAATAAGACCTCTTATACCCTCTTATAATTAAATTTTTCTTTTTTAAACTACTTATAGTTTATAAAGGTAAGTTTTTAAAAATCCTAAATTACTTACTATAATACTTATATATTATTAAAATAATCGTTAGATTACTTAATATAATTATTAGAACCCTTACTAACTGTTTAATAAATAAAATTTATAATATCTATCTCTAAGAAGAAAGCTACTACTTATATATATAAGGTGTATAAGCGTGAGAAGGCTACTACTAATACTGCTGCTACTACTACTAGTAGCCTCCCCCCTATCTCTAATAATAATAATAATAATAAGGAGCTTACTATACCCCCTAGCCCCCTTATACCTCCCCCCCCCTATCCCCCCTATCTTATTATTAAGGAGGTTAAGGATAAGGGTAAGTATAATACCTTATATATATACTATCTAGAGTGTTTTAGTTATTAGAAGTGTTATACTAATTATTTAGAAATAGCTCCTTAAGGACCTTTTTGCTATAAGGTCTTTTATAAAGAGTATTTTAGGTCTACCCTTATAGGTAAGATTTAAGGTTATTATTATAACCTTATACCTACTCCTATTAGCGCTTCTAGTGTAAAATGCTATAAGAAGAATTAGTATATCTTATATGCTTCTACTTCTTATAGCTATCCTTATATCCTTTTAGTGCTTATTATAATGCTTTTTACTTATTACCTCTAGGAGGTTATAAAGTCTAACTCTATAGGCTAAGCTATAAGTATAATACCTTTTTAGAAATATTTCTTAATTTTAAGGGTGTTTTTTATATTTTAGAAGCGTTTTTTAATTTTTTACTAACTTTAAATATAGGATCTTAATTACTAAAGAGCTAATATTTAGTATACTTTTACCCTTACCTAAAGTAATATTACTAAGACCTCTACTTCTACTATACCTACCTTTATACCCCTAATTACCCCTACCTTTATACTTACTCTTCTTCTAGCTTCTACTACACCTATTATACCTATTACCCCTCTTATTACGCTTATTACCCTTAGTGTTATACTTACTATCTTCTCTCTACTTAATAGTAGATAGGGAGTCCCCCCTAGCCTTACTATAGCTAGTAGACTCCTTATAGCCACTTTAGCCTAATATTAATAGAGCTAGTTAGATATATTTACTACTACCTCTTATACTTATTAGAACTAAGTTTTATTATTAGGTTTAAAGGGTTTTTATATATATTTAGGGCTTTAGCTTAAGATAATATTTACTTTTAAGCTTTTTAGACTTACTTTTAAGCTCTTATAAGCTAAATTAGGCTTCTTAGCTATAAGGCTAAATATAGACTTTCTAGCTACTATACTACTTTATTTCTTATTATTCTTACTTTATATCCTTTATAATAAATATATATATATCTACTAGGTTTAATAATATATAAAAGTGTTTAAATTTACCTTTAGAAAGGTTTTTTATAAGACTATTAGTAGGTATTAAGTCTATAGGTATATAGGCTATATTAAAACTACCTTTTTTAGAACTCTTATTATAACTATATATTTTAGATATCTATATAGTAGAGATATATTACGATATATTCTCTATTACTAACTATAAGTTAGATTATCTATTAATTATTATAGTTAATCTTTTAGATATCTTTTCTTATATTTAACGCTATATTATAGAAGAGTTTTTTAAGTGCTATTACTTCTTTTATAATATTCTTAAGGCTTAGAAGCTCTACTTCTATTATAGATATTATAATAGTGTTTTAACGTATAGCTTTCTAATATATTACGCCTCTAAAGAGGAATATAATATATCTTTAGGCTGATCTCTATATTTCTTTATTATTAGTGAATAAGGTGTTATTTACGATTTAGAGAGCTTATATACCCCTTATATCTCTAAAGTAAAGAGCGAGGAAATATATTATATAGAGGTATTAGATTATTTAGTTAACTACTACTATATAGGCTAATAAAGGGTTTATAAGAAACTATAAGAGATATATAGCTATAAAGGCTATATCTAAGCGTACTATTATTACTAAATAAAGTATAGAACTAACTTTCTCTTAGTACTCCTTTATATATATAAGAGAAGCTTATTCTTTATTCTTCTTAAATTTCCTAAGGGGTAATAGAGTTATAAAATATATTCCTTCTTAAAGATTGAAATGCTTAGTAACCTTCTTAATATATAAGTTATATACTAAATAGACCTTTTAGGCTATATAATCTTTAACTACTTAGATCTTAAGATAGTACTTAATAGTACCTTAGTTCTTAAGTTTATATTTAGCTTTTAGCCTATTAATAATTTATTTTACTTTAGAGGAGTGATCTTAGTAGTATAGAATAAGTATATTATCTATATAGAATAAAACTAAGACCTAATATTTAGGATCTTAGAAGAGATATACCTCTTCTAAGCTTAAGGTAAGTTTTAGCCTCTTTAGAGTTATTAAGAAATACTTATACTAGAGGAGTAGTATATCTCTAAGGCTATATAAAGCTTTATTAAACTTTATATACCTTCCTTTATATTTAAAACCCTCTAGGAGTTAATAATAGATTAGAGGTCTATTTAGATCCCTCTCTATATTTAGGAAAGTGTTATCTATATTAAATTATTATACTTTAAGATTAAACTAAGTAACTAAAGCTATTATAACGTAAAAGGTTTTTATAATAAGAGTTACTATATATATGTTTTCTAGGGTACTTTTTTTCTAGAGGTCTCTTTATATATAGATTTTAGCCTTAAAATACTTTAGATTGCTATTTATATTAACCTTATATATAAATACCTATTTTAGAGGTAGGGGTTTTAATTATATAGATTATTAGTTAATTTCTTACTATATCCCTTTTTCTTATAGTTTCTTAATCTTAAGTTTTACTACCTCTATAAAGTGCTTATATAGATATTTTAGAAGTATTAGAAGTTTTTTCTAGTTTTAGGGAGGTAATTAGAGCTTAGATATATATATATCTCGCTCTAAATCCTTATTATTATGCTTCTATTTCTAACTTCTAATATAACTCTATATATATAAGTGAAGTGTTATATGCTTAGAAGAACTTTCTTCTGCTGCTTTCTTTATATTTAGTATAAATGTTATAAAGAAGGCCTCTTAGGTATATTAGTCTTTAATAGGGAGGACTTTTTCTTAGTATTTAATCTTAGAGAATAGCTATTCTAATTTATTTTTCTTATTAATTATATTAGAATAGGTCCTTAAGATATTATTAATAAATAAAATAAAGTCTTTAAATTGCTCTAAAGGCTATTAATTATATTAGCTTAAATAGCTTATCTTTCTGTAATTCTTCTGATTATAAGCTCTCTTTAGAGCTTCTTTTGAGCTTTTTATTTTATATACTTAGTTTATAACTTTATATATTCTATCTTTTAACTTAGAAAGGTTTTTAGGAGGTATTAATATTTTTTCTTCTTTATTTACGTTTAGTATTAGTATTTTAAGTTAAACTTAAGGTCTACTATTTTTACTCTAACCTTTATTAGGAGTAATATAAGTACTATTATCCCCCTCTAAAATATTTCTAACCTCTTTAGCTTATTTATGAGATTTATTATTAGATATATTTAGCATATTAGCTTCCCCTCTCTAGTTTCTAATTATAACTTAAGGTTCTAGAGTTTACTTAGGGGTAGGAAGACCTCTTAGAGGCTTCTTTTAGGTCTCTTTATATATTATAATATCTTATAACTATATAACTAAGGTTTCTTACTCTTTAAGAGTGTTTTCTATTATATTATTAGCTTATTTCTATATACTTAGAAGCTTAAGTATTAAGTTTAAGAATAACTTAAGCTTTAGTTCCTATTTAATAATATAATATATAATTTTAGCTAGTATTACTATATATTTATTCTTTTTTAAGTAGAACTTTAACTTATTAAACTATATATTATATGTTATAATTACTCTTTTAAGTATAAGTATTTAGATCCTATATAAGTTATATATATTATTAATATACCTAACTAGGTATCTAATATATCCCTATAGATATACCTTATAGTGCTTTCTTTCTTATCCTTTTTCTTATTCCTTTTTGAGTAGATATATATAATAACTATATATATATATCTATCCTTAATATAGCTAAAGGTCTCTCCTAATTATAGATATATAGAAAGAGGCTTACTACTAGAAGTGTTAAGTATATTATTCTTCTTTAATTTAATTTAGTAACTTCTAATTAGTTTTTTACTATAGGGATTAGTTAAAAAGATAAATCCCTATAAGAGTTAATTCTAGCTATATTTCTAGGGGAAGATTAGCCCCTTCTTATATCTTAATACCTCTTAGGATCACCTCCTAGCTAATACGCTCTAAACTACCTACTAGCTCCTTTATATCTACTAGGGGTATCTTAAGTATAATTCTATTATTCTTTACTTAGTATTAATAGTATATATTACTATTAATAGTAATTATAGCTATCTTATTATCCTAGTAGATAATATAAATTACTAATCTATATTACCTTCTAACTTATTATTTAAAGTAGAAAAGTACTATAAAGACTTCCTTAAATAAGTAGTATATTAGAGGGAACTCTTATAGCTTACCTAAGTATTTATCTTTAATAATTAGAATATAAAAGGTTTTTAAGATTACTTTAAAAAGGTAATAGAAGATATCCTAGAAGATATAATAATATAGATAAATCGCTTTATTTTCTAATTTTAAACGTAAGATAACCTTCTTTATATAAGTTTTAGTATATATTTCGTATTATATCTATATTAGACTATATATCTTCACCTCCTAAACGTTTTTAATTATGCGTTTAAAAGCTTTAAAGCTTAGATAGCTAGAATAAAGATGCTATAGGTATATATTATCTAACTGATCTCTATAATAGTTATATATATCTTATCTATAAGGGGCTTTTACTAGCTAGGTTATAGTGATAATATATATAAAACTTACTAATATACTTTTAAGAGGGTATAAAGAAAGGGGGTTATATTTAAGGAAGACTAAATTATGCTTTTAGATTAGTATAGTAATAACTACACTTTGAGTAAGGTTTCCTATGCGTAAAATATAGTTAAGTCTATAAAATTAGATCTTTTATGCGTTAAGTTAACTTTTAGATATAATATTAATATAAAAACCTTTAATATAAGTGACGTCCTTAAGTGTGAGGTTGCTTAATACCTATCTATCTTAGTTTTTGAAAATCCCTTTAAGAATATAGGTTCTTTAGCTTAAAATTAGAATTTAGGTTATACCTGCTTTTATAATATCTTTTAGGCTAGACTTTATATAGGAGTTATTTAGTAATAGCGATTTATTATTAATTAAGTGTATAATACTGCAGTTATTATAAACTATATTATGTGAGAAGATATATAGTAGGGTAGAGGTGTTAAGTAAGTATATCCTTAGTATAAATGCTTTAGGAAGGCTTTATGAATTAATTATTATAGCTATAATATTAGATAGGACTTTAGTGTTTAACTTCTAATTAGATCTATTATTCTAACTACTTCTTCTCTTATAGTTTTTATGCTACTAGCCTCTTCTACTATATAAGCTACTTCTTCTATAGTTAGTATTACTTATTTAGTTTAAGATCTATCCTTTATATATAATTATAGCTTTAATATTTATCTACTTACCTTAATTAAGCTTAGAAAGGATTTCTTAAGCTTTATTATTATTTATAGAGATTTAGTAGAACCTATAAGACCTCTTATAAGTATACTTTAGGCATCTATAAGCCTTAAGGGTTTAAGGATACTCTTCTCTATATAGGTAGCTATTAAGATATATATTAGAGGGGTTATTAGACCTCCCTCTTAAAGTAGTAAATAGTATATTTAATCTCTAAGACCTCTTAGTGAGTAAGTACTTATAGGCTAGAGCTGAGAAGATAATTTTATACTGCTCTAGAGTATATATTAGAAACTTTAAATTAGTGTTTATAATAAGTTATATAAGCTTAATATAAGCTTAATTTAGAGTAAGTTAGTATCTAACTGCTTTAAGGAAGGTTTATAATATAAGTTCTCTTTAGATCTTTAGGATATTAAGTCTTTTTACTTCTATATAGTAATAATATTACTTTATATATTAAGTAGAGGGGTTAATATTTAAATTAGCCTTTTTAAGTGAATAAAAATAGTTCTTATGGACTGTATTAGTGATTATAAGTGTAGTAGGTATAAGCTATCTCTTAATCTTATATATAAGTGCTTATAGAGTTACCTCTAATTAGGTTTTATTATTTAGGATAGCTAATTTAGCATTAGTTAGAATAAGGTTTAAGACTGTCTTATTAACTTATATCTAGAGGTTGAAGTAATATATTAAGAGGGTCTATTAATCTGAGGAGGTTACTATATAATCTTTAACTGCTATATTATATTCTAACTTAATATCTTTATAAATAGTAGTTTGAGGTGTTTATAGAGACTTTAGGAGGGAGGATAATCCTCCTAACCTATTAGGAATAATACTTATTTCCTCCTTATTTCTTTAGGTTTCTATAGTTAGATAAGTATTCTTTAGTATGCTCTTAGTAGCTTCTATTAGACGTTTAGCCTCCTCTAGATATTACTTTACCTATTTATTATATTCCTCTTAGTATTTTGTGTTTAGGAGGGTTTAATACTTAGTAATAAATTTAGAGATCTTTAGAGCTATAGTTATTTATAAAGGGTTAGTGTAATTATCTATATCTAGGTTAATATGGTTTTAAAGGCCTCTTAAGCGTATATAGAACTTAAAATAGGTGTATTATATAGGCTAGTTGCTTCTTAATATAAGAATATCTCCTATAAGGGGAATTTTATTATTAGTAGAGGATATAATAGATAAGGATAATAAAGGAATTAATAAAAAGGATAGGAATAGGTTTCTTATATATAACTTATAATAGAGAGGTAATTTAAGCTATTAATAAAGCTAGGCTTATAACTCTTATAAGTTATAAGTATATAGGTTATTAGGAATAAAGGTATATTATAGGAGTAACTATTTAGAAGGGTAGTCTATATTATAGGCTAATATCTACACGCGCAGCTTATATAATACTATATGTTATATAATAAGTAGTAAGGCTGCAGCTTAGATTGAGGTGTTATAGTTAGCTATCTAACAGTAGGGTCTATTAATAGAAGCTGGGGATTAATACGTTATAATAGTATACTGAGGTTATAGTCTAAGTCATAAGTTGTAGGCTGTAGTAAATTAGGTCTTTTAGAGACTAAAGTAATTAGTCTTAAGTTTAATAAGTAATTTATAGTAAAAGTAAGCTGAGAGTATCTATGAGGATGAATACTAAGTTGATTACTGAAGAGCTATAGAAGTCTAATCCTAAGCCTAGCTTATAGTTATACTATATATAAGTCCTAAACAGTCTCTCTATTCTAAGACTAATAAGATCTAGGTAGTCCCT
Source organism: Colletotrichum gloeosporioides (assembly GCF_011800055.1). Lineage (NCBI taxonomy): Eukaryota > Fungi > Ascomycota > Sordariomycetes > Glomerellales > Glomerellaceae > Colletotrichum > Colletotrichum gloeosporioides. Next base: position 214,823 of record NW_025544686.1, read on the forward strand.
AAAAGTAGACTGCTATCTCTATATTAGTCCTCTTATTAGACTGCTTATCTTCTATTAGTCCTTCTTATTATTATATGACTTATATTATAGTTCTTTTATTCTAAGTAAGTCCCTATTATTCCTATAATTCTATAGTATAAATATCCTATCCTAGCTGCTTAACACTTAGTAGGTTAGTTAACTGTTATTTATATATAATAGGTTATAATATTAGGTCCCCTCTCTATAGGTTTTATCCTTAAGACCTAATATAAATAGGTTATTAGTCCTAGGTTAGGGATCTGTTAATTATGCTTCCTGATTTACCTATGATGTTAACGCTATATTAAGTTGTATTTAAAAATTGAAAAAGAAGTTGCCTGCTACTAAGCTTAAAGATTGTAAGTATGAGGTTTTAATTAAATATATTAATTCTCGTTCCCTACTTAGCGATATACTTTATACCTATTGCTTTTAAGCTAAAGTTCCTTACTGTTTTAGCAAGAAGTTATCTTAATATTATATATATATTAAGGTAAAGAAGCCTTACGATAGTGTCCTAGTGGCTTTAACTTATATAGCGGCTTCTTTAGTTCTTTTTTTTTTTTTTTTTTTTTTTTTTTTTTTTTAAGGGGGTNGGGGGTTTTTTTTTTTTTTTTTTTTTTTTTTTTTTTTTTTTTTTTTTTTAAGTGGCTGATTTGCTTTTTTGTAGTATAAAGGTTAAATAAGTAGTAGAAGGAGTAGGATGAGAAGGAGGAAAAGGCTAGTAAAGAGCTGCTTACGCTTTATTAGGAGTTTGCTTATTTATAGACTTAAATAGCTAAGGCTATTAGTTACTTAAGCTGTATTTATATAACTAGGAAACTAGTGAGGGAACGCTAAATTGAGGCCTTTAAGTGGGGGATATAGGAGATTAATAAGGAGGATAGTATGCTTCTAGTGTTAGATACCTATAAGAGGTGGGTAGTAAGTAACTTTTAGGCTGTTAAGGTACTAAATAATCCTCAGTAGTAGGAGTTTAGGCTTAGTTTAAACTTTATTAAACTTAGTCCTTTAGTTCTTAATATTAGTAGTGCTTTAGTGTTATTTTAGTTTATTTCTAGTATCTTTAGGTGAATAGATATATTTTCTCGTTATATTAGTCTAAGGCGTCCTCTTAGTTATGCTTATGCTAATAGGAGTTATATCTTTTATTTTTTAGCTTCTCTTTATTTCTATTATATTTCTTCTTATATTTGTTTCTCTTTTTTGTTAGCGTACTTTATATATTCCTTAAATTCTTCTAGGGTTATAAGTGGGCTTAGTTTATCCTAGGGATTAATATAATTAAGTGTCTTAATATACTTATTAATTTTATCTTAATATTTAAGTAGGTTATTATTAGGTTCCTATATATTATCTTTATATCTATAGTTTTTCTATTTAATAAGGTATTCCTATTTGTTATCTTTATATTAGTAGTTAAGTAGTTTTTCTACTTTATATTCTGGTTTATTATCTTCTATAATAATAAGGTTATTTGTTTATGATCCTCATAGTGCTAGCTTGAGAAGTGAAATATAGAATACTAGGTGATACTTTATAGTTTCTAGGAGTTTAAGTTTATAGTTAACTAGTGAGATAACTTATGAGATTTTAAAAGGTTTAAGTTTTTTATAGTTAAGTTTGTTGCTTAGTTGTTTTGTTTTAATGTTTTGCTATATAAAGTAGGCGCTATCTCCCTCTTTTAAGGTTAGTCCTTTAATCCTTTATTTATTACTGAATTTTAATATTTATTATTAGATAAATTTAAGTTCTTTATATATATTATCTTAGATATCTTTAATTTATCGTACTAAGGTAGTAGCTTTAACTGTAGCTAGGCTTATTTAGGGTTCTCTATAGGTGGTTAGTTTAAATCTATAGTTAAGGTAGAAGGGGGATTTTTTAGTACTTTCTCTGATTATACTATTATAAGTAAACTAGGCGATTAGTAAAAGTATAACCTAATTATCTTAGTTATAGTTAATATAGGCGTAGAGGTAGGTTTTAAGGATTTAATTGATTTGTTCTATTTATCTATTAGTCTATAGGTAGAATATAGTAGATATTAATTATTTAATACTAAGTTATGCTATAATTAACTTCTAAAACTTAGAGGTAAAGATCTTATCTCTATCTAATATAATCTCCTTAGGTGTACTATAATTAGTGATAATATACTTAAGGAAGGTATATATATATTCTTTAGCGTTACTTACTTTTTTATATAGGATGAAGTAGGTATACTTTATAAGTTAGTCTATTATAATAAGAATATTATTAAAGTATACTCCTATGAGGGGTTCTTATAACTTTAGTAGTTTAACGATAAAGTTAAGGGATATAGATTATTAAGCGGTTTATAGTATAAGTAAAGGTTATAGTATACTATAAGGTTAGTATTAAGTAGGTTTGCTTTTTAGGTATACCTCATAATTCTTAATTGCTTTTACTATACGTTCTCTTATAACCTTTTCTCTATATTATTATTATAGTTGTTTTTAGGTCTTTATGACTCCTTAGTGACTATATATAGGGTGTGTATGAAATTCTATGATTGCTTTATCGTTTAGTTTATTAGTTAGGCTAGTATTAGATTGTCTAGCTATTATTAGGAGTTTAGCTGCTAGTATTAGGTCTCTGTTATCTTATTATTTAAGAATTACTTAGGTCTTTTTAGGTACTAAGATATTATAGTTTAGTTATTAGCTGAAAGCGTCTACTCTGCTGTTATCTGATCCTTTTTGATAGATTATTTAGAAGTTAAATTCTAAGAGGAATTCTAACTATTAGATTTATTATTTATTAAGTATTTTTAAGGTTATGAAGTATGAGAGATTCTTATAATCTAAGTATATAAGTACTTTATGAATTATTCCTAAGAGTTTAGGTTTTTATTCTTTAAAGGCTTTAATAATTGCTATAAGCTTTTTATTATAGATCTAGTAGTTAAGTTTTAGTCTGTAGAGCTTATGAGAGAAGAAGGCGTAGAGGTGTAGGCGTCCTTCTAAATCTTATTGCGATAGTTATACTCTAATTATGTAGTTAGATGTATTAGGTTCTATTTTGAACTGTTTTATTAGGTTTAGGATGATTAGGATAGGTTTGCTAGTGATAAGATTTTTAATCTTTTAGAATATTATTTATTATAGTTCTTCTTATATGAAGGGTATGTCTTTATAGCTAAGGCTAGTAAAAGCTATATTAATCTTACTATAGTCTTTAATAAATTTGCAGTAGAAGTTAATAAAACCTAGGAATCTTTAGACTTCCTTAAGGTTATTAGGTATTAGCTATTCCTTAATAGTTTTAACTTTATTTCCTAATATATAAACCTTTCTAGGGGTGATAGTGAATCTAAGGTATTCCACTTTTTATATGTGAAATTTGCTTTTTTTAGGTTTAACTAAGAGTTTAGTTTCTTAAAGGGCTTATAAGATATAGTGAATGTCTTCTTTATACTTCTTAAGTATAAGTGAGAAGATAAGGATGTTATCTAGGTAGATAACTATATAGATATTAATATACTTATGTAGTATTATGTTAATTATATTTTAGAATGTTATAGGTATGTTAGTAAGATTGAAGGGTATAATGAGGTATTTAAAATATCTTTTTTGTGTTTAGAAAGTAGTCTTCTATTCTTTACCTTACTTTATTTAGATTAGGTTATAAGCCCCTTTAAGGTTAAAGGCTGTAAACTAGTTAGCTCTATATAGGAGTTATCTTATCTTATTTATAAAGGGTAATAGGTAATAATTTTTAATTGTTATTTCGTTAAGTATATAGTAGTTAATATATAGTTATAGTTTTTTGTTTTTCTTAGGTATAAATAGGATAAGGCTTCCTATTAGTGATATTAAAAGTTTAATATAACCTTTCCTAAGGTTTTCTTTAAGGTACTTATTTAGAGCTTCTATTTCTATTAGGTTAAGTCTATAGATTTTGTTAAATTATAGTTCTTTTCCTTCCTTAAGGGGGATTTTATAATTAAAACTAGTATATTTAGGTAGTTTAATCTCTAATTTAGCTGTAAAGAGTTTCTTATAAACTCTATACTCTTTTAGGATAGATAGAAGTAGATCGTTCTTTTATTTAAGATCTATTATTATTAATAGTTATAATATGGCTTGCTTTACCTTAAGGTAGTAGATATATTATCTTATAGTTTCTTACTATATTAGCTTATTTAAGGCTTGTTTTTAATAAGGCTGCTTAGGAACTAAGTTGTTATAGTCCTAATAGAGTTAGCTTTTGCTCTAATCTATCTATAGGTTGCTTATTTATAGCTAGGGTAGTTTTAGTATTATGTTATACGTTCCTAGATTAGTAATATTAAATTAGATTCTTTCTTTTTAATTTAAGTAGCTTATCTTAAGAGGTGCAGTCTTATTATAGATAGTACCTCCTTTATATTTAAATTCTTCTCCTTCTGCTATATGTAACTAGTATAATTGTTCTTTTTCTCCCTATAGTACTCTTAGCTTATTAATAGCTTAGGGGGTGATAAAGTTTGCTTTAGCTTTATTGTTGATTAGCGTAAGTGTTATCTATTAATTAATAATAACTTTAAGTTCTATATTACCTTAATATTCTTATGATATTTAGTGGATAAACCTTTTCCTTATTGCTTATTGTGGTTCTATATTGGTAGGTGAGTTTAGTTTTTTAACTGCTTTAGGTGTCTTAGGTAGGTGATTTATTTCCCTTCCTGTTATGCTTTTATAAGGCTGTTTTTGTGATATCTAACTTGAGGAGGTTAGGGTTTATTCTTTGTAATTCTCTAGGTGTATGCTTTTTCCTTATAGTGGATTTGGTATTTATTGCGTTAGTATTTGTCTTATTTTATTTATTTATTATAGAGGTATTTTATAGGAAATTGTTAGTTGGGGGTGAATATAGTGATGTTGCTATTAAACTTTCTGAGTTCCTATCTAATGAGGGTGTGTGTAGTGTAGATGTTTTATAGAGGACTGTTATTATATTGTTTAGGTTAGAAATAGTAGTTATACTTATCTCTTATATAGATTTTATAATAGTTAAAGAAATATTATGTTTAAAAGAGGTGTTAATAGTTAGGGTTAGTAATTTTAAGGTAGGGGTGATCTTTAGTCCTAAGTTATAGGGTGTGATATATTCTTAGTTTTATATTAGGTATATTATAAAGTTTAATAAACTATTTGTTATTATATAGGTTGATTTATTTATATATAATTTGTTTAAGTGTATTATCTTTCTTAGATTCCTCTTTAGAGCTAGTATTATCCATACTAAGGGTAAGCCTATAGGTGATCTCTGCCTAAGTATATTAGTATATAATATTATAAGGTTTATCTAAGTTATAAGGAGAACTTTCTCCTTCTCTAAAAGTCTAGTTATTTGTGAGATTAAATAGTTGCTATTCTTTTAGGGGGTTATATTTATAATTTAGTTTGTTATTAGATTTTTTCCTTATCTATTCTTTTAGTGTTATGTAGGTAGTTTAGTTTAGGAGTTTATAGCTAGTCTGATTTTAGCTATTAGTTGTTTTTAGGGTAGAATTAGGAGTTAGTTAGAGTTGCTATACTTATAGTATCTTATTAAGTTATTCTTAGGTTTTTCTATAGATTTTGCTATTACTAGTATGTATTATTACTAGGGTTCTTAGATATATATCTAGTGTGGTTATATTATACTTAAACTGTTTAGAGTTGCTATCCTTTAGGTAGTATCCTAATATTTCCTTATCTTTAAGATAAATCTAATAGTTATTATTATAATATCTAGTCTAGGACTAGGATATATATAGGACTTTAGTAATAGTGTTAACTTATTAGGGTTATTTAGTTATTAGTTTCTAGGGAAGCTTCTTTAGCTGCTTATAGTCTCTAGTAATATATCCTTATTTATTGTAGTTATAATACTTAGGGTTCTAAGGCTTTTTGTTATTAGGTTTAGTTATTATGCTAAGATCTATAGGTCTACTATATTATCTATAGGTAGTACTTTAGTAGGTGTTATTCTAGTTGTTATAAGGTCTGTTATTATTCTACTAGGGGTTAAACTTCTACTAGGGCTGCTATTAGTATTTATATCTAGAGTTTAGTCTTTATTATTTTTTGCCTTTTTCTTTATAGTGTTTAAAAAGTTAATTATTAATCTTAATAGTAAGGTTAGTATACTAAAGAAAGTCTTTAGGATGGTTGATCTTAATAATCTTATCTTTAACTTTATCTTTAAGTCCTTAATAGAATATAAAGATCTTAGTTTCTTTAGTGAGGTTAAGTTAGATACTAAGTTATCTAAATATAGTAGTATATTCTTTAGTTAACTTTATCTGTTATAGCTATATGAGGTCTCTCTTAGTTTATTATTTCTTATTAGGGTCTTAGAAGAGAGAGTAGAAGGTATCTTTAAATCCCTTAAAGCTGCTATAGATATTATAAATCTTAGTAGAGTATTTATCTAAGGTTTTATACTTAAGGAACTCTTCTTAGATAGGTTTAAACTATTTAAGGGCTTATCCTTATAAGTAAGTAGTAATATAGATAACTTTCTTAGTCTAACTAGTGAAGTCTCTATAGTAGAAGTTTTAGTAGTTCTTAACTTAGATTAGGAATAACTTAAGTTATTTAGAGGTGCTATTATAAGTAATTAAGGCGCTAAGCTTAAGCTTCTGTTATCCTCTAGTAGGGGTTATAATAATATTAGTAGCTGTGCGTAAGGTGTAGATTTCTTCCTAGAGTTCTTTAATATTAGCGTTACTATTTTATCCTCTAAATCAGATAACTTCGTTTTCTAGGTCTATAATATGCTAAGGGCTGTTTCCTAGTTGTTATATTATTTCTTTAAGGCCTTAAAGTTCTATAGTAGTGTTATTATATATAGTCTAAACTTTAGTAATATCGTTATCTCCTTTCTTAACTCTAGCTTAAAAGCGTTTATAGGTGTCTTTTTTTAGGGTTACTTTATCGTTAAAGTCTACTGCTATAAGGACTCCTTTAAATTCTTCAGCTAGGTTTTAGACTAGCTGCTATAAAGAGGAGGAGGTCCCTAAAGTAAGTAACTTAGCGGAGGTGTATGAAGATATATTTATCGTTTTACTATTAGTAGGTGTTAATAGTTAACTTACTGAATAGGAGTAATTAAAGTGTTATAGTTAGCTATCTAATAGTAGGGTCTGCTAATAGAAGCTAGGGATTAATATATTATAATAGTATATTAAGGTTATAGTCTAAGTTATAGGTTATAGGCTGTAGTAAATTAGGTCTTTTAGAGATTAAGGTGATTAGTCTTAGGCTTAATAAGTGATTTATAGTGAAGGTAAACTAAGAGTATTTATAAGGATAAATACTAAGTTGATTACTAAAGAGCTATAGAAGTCTAACCCTAAGCCTAGTTTATAGTTATACTATATATAAGTCCTAAATAGTCTCTCTATCCTAAGACTAATAAGATCTAGGTAGTCCCTAAAGGTAGACTACTATCTTTATATTAGTCCTCTTATTAGACTGCTTATCTTCTATTAGTCCTTCTTATTATCATATAACTTATGTTATAGTTCTTCTATTCTAAATAAGTCCCTATTATTCCTATAATTCTATAGTATAAATATCCTATCCTAGCCGCCTAACGCCTAATAAGTCGGTCAACTGTTATCCATGTATAACGGGTCGTAACATAAGGGTATCGCAACAACTGCATTTTTTGGTTGCTTCGTTTAGGCGTTTTGTTATGCCATCCAAAATGCTGGTTGAAGTATAGTGCAGAGAAAAACCGCTGGAAATGTCTATAAGAAGCGCTTTTCCATTCTGCCGACTACTAATGGTCGAGGAGACCTTTGAATCTCCGGTTTTGATTGCATTTTAACTGGGATTGCGCAATATTCAGCGATGGCAGACCAGTTTCTTGGGCACTGGCGAAGCGCGACTGACGATAACAATCTCACACTTCATGGATTCCGTCGGTTCAAAACGGCACACCTAGTAAATCTGCGGTATCTTGAAGCAGAAATTGCGAAGTTGGATCACGTCCTATACTAAGTCGGGTTGCAGTTTGGAGTTGAGATTTCTTCTCGGGACAGATTAGGCTTGAAACACTGCATGAAAGATGAAGCAGCACCTGATCTAACTTCAGCGATCACGCAAGACACTATTTTAGAGCTACGTGAGTTGCTCAAGCAGTATGGTGAGTGAGCAGACACAAGGCCACGCTCGAATCACTCTAACCTCTCAACAAACTGGGTAGACGAGGCGCTTACTTCCTTCAACAACATAATGGGAATGGAAACTTTTTCTCTTATCGACGACGAGAAACAATCCAGCCTGAGGACCGACTTGACTCTGCCAGAAATCTACAAAACAAGGCTTCTTAGGGCCGACCTAGGCACACGTACGCGAACCGATCCGTTCGAACGCTGGATCCACCAATGTTTGCGAGCTTTCCGATATCGCAAACTTTCAATGAAAGCCCGCAACAACACAGAAGATCTTGGGTTATTCAATAAGAACGATCTTTGGTCACATCAAAACTCCATCATGGTTGCTGCAATCGCGGGGCGCGTGATTACTGCTTTAATGATTGGTATCTTTCTTGTTGTCCCGCTAGCAATCCTGTCGGCCGATCTTTCTCGAAACAATCAGTTGGCGATTGTGTCGGCTTGCATCTTGATCCTATCAGTTGCGGTTGCTACGATGCTAAGAGCTTCTAACTTCGAGATGATCGCAGTCTCGGCCGCGTATGCGGCTGTGCTGTCTGTTTTCATATCAAATGGCTCCGAGAACAGGTGTTAGACAGTTCTTTTGCTGCTTGACTACGACCACCCTAATGAGTGTGCAATCGGGCATTGCATGTTTTGTCAATGAACCAAATTCTGCTTGCTGCTTAAATTGTAACTCGGAAGTTCAGTAGTCAGCACCAGAAATATTTCAAGCCCGAGCATCGCGCTAGGAATAACAGTCATATTATCATTTCAACATTATCTTCCCGCTGGTCTTCCGCGGAAATCATTATTCCCCAAGTTTCCAGACACCAGCCCCGAGTTTGCAGCCTCCGGGTCATGCCGTTTCGTGCCCAGGTCCAAGAACCCGGGATCCGTTCCGCCGTGGAACCGCACCCACATCCGACCCGATTCCTGCTGGATCCGGTCCAGCTCCGGCGCCGCGCGTCCATTCTCCCGGAAGAACGACATATTCCTTGCCAGTCTCCCGCCGTCTCTCGGCTGGCCCGGCTCACTGGTAGCACTAGAGCCGATTCCTCCGCCAGCGGCTTGCGGACCCATTTTATCATGCAACCCGAAGAAGAGCAACGGGAGCACGTTGCCCTTCCACACCGGCTGCTCCGGGTCGGTGTAGTTCTTGATGATGACCCAGCCGAGGAGGAAGGCGCAGCAGGCGACGAGGACGGCGGGCAGCGCAATGTACTTGCTGTCGAAGTAGGTGCACGTGCTGCTCGCCCATACTTCACCAAGTGCCTGGGCGCCCCGGTTCTTGAGGGCGTCGACGCCCTGGTGAATGTCTGGGCCGAGACCCGTCATGCGGAACTTGTTGGTGACGGCCCATGCAAAGCTGTCCATGGCGCTCGCCAGACTGGCTACCGTCGCATTCTTCTCGGCCCACAACGGTGTCAGCCACCACGAGTCGTAGCAGTTGAGATGGCCACTCTGCATGTTGTCGTATCTACATGAGGCGCTGAAGAGGTCGACGCTGAGGAAACTTGACAACGCCGAAAAGAATGTGCCGTCCATCTTGTATAGACAGGCGTTAGGTACCAGGCGGATGTCATTGTCGGCGATGGTATAGTTCGTCCAGGTGCGACCCGGGACATCGAGTGCGTCGCTCTGGTTGTTGAAGTCGTACCAGGTGCCGTCATCAAGCACGCATGGGCTCCGGCGGGCTGTGTAGTTACCGTATCCCGAGTAATAGTACGAGCCCTGAGATCCGAGCTCGGCCTTATTGGGCACCGCCGTCGTGGTGCGGACGAGCTTCTCTGTCAGAGTGTTGTTCTCGTACTGGGCGAAATACTCCTTCATGCAAGGGTACAGAACGCACGAGGCGGCGATGTAGTCCCCTAGATCGCCGTAGGAGTTCATGTTTGTTTCGGTGACGCGATGCGGACACTCGAGCTTGGGTATCCCCGTCGAGTTGTCCGACGTGCAAGGCGAGCTCGAGATCATGAGCATGCTGAAGTTTGCAAGCGAGACTGCCGACGCCGCCGCAAAATCCTCGGTGAAGAGACTGGTGTACGCGCTGAGGTTGCTGTACCCCATCCACATGTAATTGCCAGACATGATGTTGATGAAAGCGTCTCGATCTGGCAGCGTGATGTTGCTCACATTGTTGGGCCCGCTGACGAAGCTCGTCGTGTCGATGCACTTGCTGCACATGCCGATGCTCGCATGCGTGACGCCTGTGCCGTAGTCCGGCCATGTGCAGTTACCACTGGGGCAGCTGACTTGGACGTTGCTGTACTGGCTGTTCGGGTCTGTTATTCCCTGGATCATGGTACTCTTCATGTCCACCTCAATCTCATATGAGCCTGCACCCACCCGGTAGTAAGCTGATGAACCGGGGACGTAGTTGGCAGCCGGGATGGACGAGTTGATGTGGTCTTGTAACATGGGACAGGTGCTTGTCCGGACGGCTTGCTGGGTGACGGGGCCGACGGACAGACTGGCGATGGTTACCAACGCGGCCCCGATGGCAAGCAGGCCAGCAGACGTAAATCCCATGTTCCATATCAACACCGCCAGGAGTTTCATGGAGCCGAGGATAGACCGACTGGCCGCATCAAAGTCCTGGAGGTGGTGAAGTGGGCGCGTCTGCTCAGTGAACCAAGTCCACTTGATCTGGCCAATGATTTCCGCAACGGCGGCGACGATGGCCGCCCGGAGAAAGGTCGACAGAAAGGCAATGGCGGAGTTGAGGTTGATGTCGAACGGCCATTCTGGCATGTAACGGCCATCGTAGTACGCGAGAAGAGCGATGATGGCAACGAGAAGACCGACCGCGACGAACACCGTGAGGAGCTCGAGGGCCCAGTAGCTAAGCACATGGCGGGTATGGCTTGGCCTCGGACTCGGACTGACTGAAGGTTGGCGTTGAAATGGCGGGCCAGCTGCGGGCGGCGGGTGCAGCGACGTGGGGGGCGGTTTCTTGGCTTCGTCCTCGCCGTGGAAGGGCCACTGAGGAGGCTGCTTGTCGTCCTCTACCTCCTGGAAAGGCCACCTATGTTCTGGCACGGCATTTTGTGCGGAGCCATTCGCGGGCGCGTGTTGTGGTTGTTGATGAAAGGTCGGCGAGGGCCGGTCTTCGAGCTCCCAGGCCTTTTGCGATGATGCCATGCTCAAATAGGTGGTTTCCGCCCAGAATCGTTGCGGTTAACGTTGAAGCATGGAAATATCAAACCGAGGTGCTCTGAGCACATTCAGCCTTAAGCAAGAAGGACAACAGGTGCCCTTCATTGTTGGGATGGGCGGGCGCCCCTAAAGAGACGGAAAATAATCAAGCTTGTCACGAAGGTTGATCATAAAGAACCGAAATTAGAGGCTCCATGGAAGCAGACCTACCCCGGCCATCAGGATGATTAACCTTAGACGCACAAACAACAGCCTCACCTCTGAATCGTCGACGACCACGCGTCAATGCTCGGATAAAAACATGGAAAATACGTCAAATTCAATTGAGTCGTCAGCGCTGAAATGGTCCAATCCATTTCTGTAAAGCTCTCTTTTCTGCCCAGGCTGCTTCATCCTCAATCAGGTCCTCCGTTAGTATGATCGGCCATCGTCCAGTTCCCCGGGCGCCCCGACACATGGATAGGTCCAGCCTTAAACTCCACGAAGAGTTCGTGATCCAATGAGAGGCATCATGTCCATTGTTTCATATCCAGCAGTATCCACACAAGCAACAAGCGAGTTGGTCGGACCTGGGACCTGACTCGAGAAATTCTCCCATGACGATAGCTAGCTGACGATCCATTTCGATCACCGCCTTACCCAAATAGCGATGCGCTTTCGCGGTGGCAAATTATCGTGTTCATCAACGTGCGCCGGCATGTCTATCCGTTCGGACAATCATGGTCCCCGGCGACCGAAAGAGTATAGCAAATACATAAGCTAGAACCGCACTGAACTCGTGTCGTTATTTCTGAATAAGACCATAAAGCTGCATACTATCCTCTCACTTGCGCGACACGAACGGTGTCTTCCAGTAGCCGGGGAAGTGCGTGGGCAGCTTCTGAGCAATCCACCTCACGATTGCCGCGCTGGTCTCCTCCGGCTTCTCCATCGCAACCCAGTGCCCCGCCTCGATGCTCACCTCGGTGAGGTCATCGCACAATTCCCGCATGGGCTCACTCAATCTCGAAATGGAAGTATCGCAGACGCTGTCCCATCGTGCCTCCACAAAGAGGACGGGGTACGACAGCCGGCCTCCGTTCGGTGCCTTTAGGGTGTACGCCTTGTTGGCCGGGTGGTTGCGGTAGTAATCATTCGGGCCCTCGAAACCGTTCTTCTCAAACTCTGCGACCATGCGATCAAACGCCGGCTTGTCGTTCTTGAACAGCGTCGACTCGAAGGGCGTGTCTGGCGCCTCTGGGAGGCCGCCGAACCAGCCCCCGGTCTTCCGAACTGACGCGGTAAAAGCGGGCTTGCCGTAGGTCTGCGGACTTCCGCCTCGGTAGAACAGCTTGACGGTGTTGGTGACGTTGGCCGCTAGCTGGCTGGCACTGGCTTCAGGCTGCTCGGTGTGGAACGCCTGGTAGTCCCATTGAGCGAGCGGGTACTGGTCCTCGGGGTACAGTTCGCGGTTGGAAAGGGCGACGAGACCCTCCAGGCCATTCGCGAGGACTTGGTACGGGACCGTCATGCAGCACACGCCGACGCACTTCTCCGGGTGCTGCGCGGCGAGGCCCCAGACGAGGCCGGCACCCCAGTCGTGTCCGATCCACACCGCCTTGTCACGGCCGAGGTGGGCGAGCAGGGCCAGCATGTCCGATACATGGTGCTCCAACGCGTAGGCGGATGTTTCCTTGGGCACGCTGGATCGTCCGTAGCCGCGGGTGTCGGGCGCGATCGTGCGGAAGCCGAGCGCGGCGAGAGCGAGCAGCTGAGGCTTCCACGACTCGCCGTTGGCGGGCCAGCCGTGGATGAAGATGACCAGCGGTCCCTGAGAGGGCCCAGCAGACCAGTAGAAGGTGGTCTTGTCGCCGCTGTGGGTGAAGGTGTTCTCGGTGAGCGTTGTCGAGGCCATGGCGGGGTATGTCTGTTGGACCTCGGTGAAGATTGAGATCAGATGAAGATGGTGGACTTGATACTTTGCACAGGAGCTAAGGACAATATTTATAATGATGGGTCGCGGTGAGGGGAATCCTGTTACACATACCCACTTCTCCTCTTTAGGCTCGTCGTATGTCGATTCCGTGTCGCCAAAATGCAAGTTTCTTACTCAGATAAACGCAAGTCCCTTATTCCACACCGTAACATCCCGTGCGAAAAGTGGAGTCATCCTCACATCTACGGATCTTGGCTTGAGTGTCAACTCTCTACTAGCGTTACCAAGAACCGAGGCAAATCTTCTTTGACTACAGATTAGGAGAAAATGTTCCATCTGCTAGCTACGGCAGATGGGCCAATCGTGATATCAAGCTGACTGATACGATGACCAACAGGCATCGGCGCCATGGAGTTGAGCTGCTTATGAACACCTGATGTCAGGTCATCCAATGAAAAGCAAGATGTTGCTGCATGAGACAAAGTAGCTCTCACCGGCGGGATGTCGCATTACAAATGGAAGCGGTCGCAATATCAGGTCTTGGCGGATGCGGGTTCTGATCCAGGGAATCAGAACTCAGAGAAACTCTGCTGGAGACCCGGATTCTCGGGGACTTGTCATGCCCGTCGCTGATCCAGTCGTCAACTTCGCGCGTGCTGGAAGCGGAAAAGCCTCCCACCAAACCAAGCACTTTGAAAGCTTTCATTGATGTCTGGTTTCACATCACAATTTTCTCAAATATTCTCACGGAAATGAGCCATGACTTTTCAACTAAGCTCTGCTAGACTGTGGAATGGACATTGAAAAAAGAACTTTATCTGTGGTAAGGAATCGCCAGACCTCATACCTAAATAACTGATTCCAACGAATGACTCCACTACTCATCATCTTTGGTCTCGGGCTTTTGTGCGTAAACCACATGACTACGAGATATAGTTCATCAGCAAACCAGTCACACCACCTTTGTTGACGATTTACTCACAGGTTGTAGTAGGCATGGAATGCCGGAGCCTTGAGCTCTTTGCGGACCAACATCAACAAAACTTGAACCTCTTCCTTTGTCCACCCGAGAACACTGCAGAACATTCGCAGCGTAAAGCCCTCCAAGCCATCGAGGAGCATGATCATATTGGTCATTCCTACGTCCTTATAGTAGGGATCCTTTGGCCAAGGCCCAATGGGCAATTTGAACACCTGATGTTTGATGTTAGTAAACCCAGCTTCTTTAGCCCAGCCCTCCAGTCTGGGACCTGGGCAAGGTTCTCGTCCAATTGATTTAAAGCCGTCAAGGAAGTCCTTGGTCCACTTCGAAGTGTGATGATCGTCAGTCAGCGAGCCGTCGTCTGATCTGTACAAGAGATCGTAGTCTTGAAATTCTACCCATCCGCCAGGGTTTGTGTTTCTATAGTCCCGGTTTCTCAGCGTTCTGTCTGAATGCCTGTTCATGTTACTCACTCGTAGATTCTCGACATGAGCTTCGGCCAATCCGAGATAGATGCTGCCATGTACCGACAGAAGGTGAAGTCAAACTTCTCGTTGTGGACCCATTCGCTTTCCACGTCGTCGACCTCAAATTTGACATTTGGCGGCACCCTGTTGCATTGTCAGTCAAGAACACGGGAGATCACATCTCTCTGAGCGGTATCATTACCATTTAGGCTGAATAGCACTCAAATCATTGCCGATGACCTTCTCAGCCTATTAGTTCAACCCAGAAAAACAGTTGTCTAAACGTACCTCTGCGTTGGGGAACAAATCCGATGCCTCGATAGCCCCTGTTGTGCTCGTCAGACTTGTTAGGTACGCGCGAATGTTACACGTCGCACGTACAGATACCTGTACCGGTTCCAATGTCAAGAATGCGATGGGTCTTCTCTTTCGGAACAGGGGCCAGAAAAAGTTTCTTTCCCAAGGTTTTGAGCACCAGCATATGATTGAAATCAAGTCGGTCCATTTCGCTCTGTGCGTGCACCGCAGTTTCTCATTAGCAAGCAAGAGGGGCATGGTTCAACAGTCTCAAATGTACCTCATCGTTGGGAGCAAAGTAGGCTTTCATAACGTCAGCATTCGGAATTCGCAGTAGCAGCAGAGTCCGCAACTTCGCCTCACTTACAGCCGGCCCGAAAAGCATGATAACGTCGGCCATTCTCGGTTGGGTAATCAAGTACGCTTTCAGACAGAGATGCCGAATAAGTTGAACTAAGTCATCAGTATACTAGCTTGATATCAGACACTGAAGCCTCTCACATTCGGCTATCAATCGTTGAAGCAGTATCGGATTGCTGTACTACATGTCAACAAAGTCCATCATCACAAAGAGAAAAGTTAAAGGGTCCACGCACATGTTCCGCCTCATCTACATCAAGGGCGCCAGTCGCGAGATTGCCCACGGCTTCCGGTGAATTTCCTGAAGCAGGTGATGCTGTCTGGGATTTCGGCGCCAAGTTTGGCCCGGTGGTGTCCTTCTGCGCCTCTGACATGCTGTCAGTTTGGATTTCGTAAGAAGCGATCGTCACGGGAAAGAATGCTGTTTGCAAGCTTGATGGGAACGTGCGATTGAAGAAGAGGGGTAGTTTCGGAATTGCCGCTGTCGAAAAACGACACACATTTGTACTTGCCGCATCATTGCTTTGCTTGCGACTTCCAACATCTCGGCGCCCCAATTTTCTGTGCGAGACAGCATGGGTGGTATGCAGCGAACGTTCCATTCTAGTGCCCCTGGAAGCCAATCATAAGTCTGCGGACAATGTCATGATGGGGCTGCCGCACTTTCGCATCCAATATCTATCGGTTCGACACCAATCAGATTCAACCGCTTCGGATTCCCGGACCATTTGCATATGCAACCTGTAGTCGCCCAAACGCATTTTCCTCTTTCAGAGTCAATAACAGCTCACCTGGATCCTCGTCGTATCTTTGCATACGCACGGAAGGCAATGCACTCGAAGCAATGCCAGCCTTGTATGGATTCGTGAATCAGTCCCTGTGCCGCGGTTCAAATGCCTCAACGGCTCTGCGAAGACATGCAGATGCAAGCTGTATCCATAGGTGTGAATGCAAATATTGTAAGTCTCTCCGAAGATTTCAGCTTAGATTAAAAACCTTGCTACGGACTTAAGCCTTTCTACGTTTGTTCGCCCCGAAGCTCAATCGGTTGGCCTGCATTCCCCCCAGGCATTCGTTACTGTGCTCCAGGACATTTTTGATGTTTCTGACGTATGGTCACGCAGTCCCATCTCCTTTCAATGGCTTCTGTCCGTAGACGACGTGTCTGGGGAGAGTCAGCGTTTTCATGATAAACGTTTCCAAAGAAGCAAAATGCTCACATATCAAACTGACTGTGGATCGTGCCACTCTTCAACTCCTCACTCACCTCCTCGATCTGGGTCATCACTGCTTCTCTCGTCCGCCCGAGAACGCCGCAAAACATTTTCAGTGAGAATCCTTCAAGCCCCTCTAGAGTCTGTATCAGGTTCAGCATGCCCAGATTCTTGAAGAAAGTCTGTCTAGGCCATGGCCCAACAGGTACCCTATACTTTCGATGGCTGACGTTCGTAAACCCGCCATGCGACCACACCCAGCCTTCCAGTTGTGGCCCTGGTGCAGGTTCTAGACCCATACTCGCCAAAGTTGTCACAAATGTCCTACTCCATTGTTTCGTGGCGTGGCTATCAGTGAGGGTCCCATCCTCTGAGTAAAGCTCGATGTCCATGTCTTGGAACTCTGCCCACCCCCCTGGGTTGAGATGGCTGTTGACGCAAGTCAGCATCAGACATTTAAAGGACCAATAGTAGCATCTGTGTCGCCGCGATAACGATGAACGTCAAAAAAGAAAAAAGAAGGAAAGTACTCATAGATATTCCTTATCAGCTTGGGCCAATCTCTGATCGCAGCTGCCATGTATCTGCACATGATGTAGTCATACTTTTGATGTCCAACCCAAGAACTTTCGACATCATCTATTTCAAACTTGACGTTTGGGGGAACCCTGAATTGGTTAGCTATGTGAAAGCCCTACACAATGCGTTGATAGCATACTTACCATATTGGCTGGATTGCACTCAAGTCGTTTCCAGTAATCTACTCGCCATTAGTCTTGCGATCCCTGGGTTGAATTGACCCAAGAAGTGTACCTCTGCATGCTGGAAAAGATCGCCCATTTGGATCGCCCCTGTGGCGTAAACTATCAGCACCAAGGCACGTAAGGAATCAGCCGTCATATTCACATTTGCCTGTACCAGTGCCAATGTCCAAAATACGATTGACCCGGTCAAACTCAAGGGGCGCTAGGAAGAGTCTATTGCCAAGAAGCCTGAAAATCAGACGATGGGCCAAATTGAGACGCTCCGATTCCAGCTCATCGTTTGGAAGCGGGTATTCTGGATCTGTTAGAATGCACAAACAAACTTGTTTAATGATGATGCCTTACTCCCGGCTCGATAAGCGTGATATCTTCGTCCGAACTCTTCCGGATAGTCAACGACACTTGACGATAATGACGCGGCGTAGGCTTGCCTATGTCGTGATGAATGAGCGATTGAGTAGAAGGCATTTTACATGATGGCATTCTTACATTTGTTCGTCAATCGTTGAACCACCATCGGTCTTGTAAGTGGTCAGTTAGAACAAAGGAGAAACACCGAAAGTGGTCGTCGGTCAAGGAGCAACAAACGCCATAGCCCTCGTCAGCTTCGAGGGGTTCCTCGTCATCGTCGGCCTCAGCCGCCATAGCCGCTGGGATGGCGGTTGGCTGAACGTTCTGATGCCATGAACCATGTGCATAGGCGGACATTATGGCTTCAGCTAACTTTTTCGGTCAATCGGTGAGCAAATCTGGTTTTGGCACCCACGAAGCCTGCTGTGGGGATGGGCTGAGATGGTGACCCAGACTGCAGTGATTCGTGAGAACGATACTCCGAGGGCGTTGATGATGCGGACGAATGAGACGATTCTGAGAAATTAGAGGGGCTGGAGACCCCCTTTTTCTCTGCTTCCAATGGAAGGACGGGGTTTTATGCAGGTGGGTGTTGACCGAATGCTGTTGGTACCATGGATCCCGTCTATCAGTAGATGCATCCGGAAGGAGCTTATGGAAATGCAGTTTGCAGGGGCGAAAATGTTCTAAGTACCGCCAACAAGGCAACCAGGAATCCAATCCTGGTTCTGCCTGCCCGCCAAGTGAGCAATTTAAGCGCCAATTTCCGCAGCAAGCAGCTCTCGTGCTGTCCCAAACTAAACTTCTCGGAGCCTCGATGATGCAAATACTACCAGCATCCCGATTCCTGGAGCAGGGCTGTTGAAAGTCGCCGCTGTGTTTTGATAAAATACCCATCTGGACACAATCTCACCATTACTTACATGCTTCGGCTTAAGGCACGACGTTGGTATTTGGGCTGGTACGCAATAGTAATCGGCAAACACGTAGGGACTAAGAGGCCTTGTTGGAGGCGAGGACTGGGCATCAAGCGCTCACTCGGTACCTACCAATCACACCCGACCTGTGATTTCATTCGGCTGTAAAATTTCGCAGGCAGCTGGCGTGCATGTCCAAGGTTTCTCGACCCCGCTCCTTACCCGACGTTTTGCGGCGTCAATAAATCTAGGTATCTCTACCTTAGATATAGCGCTTTCGTAAGAATGATCTACTGACACTATTTTAGAAATGGCAAGACCTTATTTATAAGATAGGCTCGCTCCGGTGTTCTTCATCACCAATCCATAACAAACAGCTTCATTATAAGTGAAGTTCGCCTGGACGAATCGTCATCGATCGAGTCAGGAAAAATGCAGAAGGAAGGTTCATCATAGTCTCAAAGTTTCCCGCAAAGACTTTTCTGGTTTATAGAGCTGGTGTGCTCATCGGAAGGGGCAGCTCAGAAGGCTCATACTCGCGTGTGATAAGCGAAGTAGCCACAGCTATAGAAAAGAAAGGCGGGCCGGCAATAATCCTTCATGTTTCTTCATGACTGCTAGAAACAAATAAACAAAACATGGACCTCAGAACTCCTTCTTGGCTGAGTGTATCAACTCACGGAGATCTGACCCTGATATTGGGTTGCTTACCTAGCGTTTCCGCTCGTTCCAGAACACAGACACCATAGTCCTTCGGGAGTATAAAGTGTTCCCAGAAGACATGGCTCCCAAGAGGAAAATTGGATCGTAGTCGGTTTCTCACTTATGACTGAAAAGCACAAACAAGTCAGACTTGGCAGGAACTGAAAATTTCGGAGTACTGCCGCACTTGATGACTTCGGGTGAGCTTTTGAAATAGCAACTTCGCAGCAAAGGCTCCGGCAGACCCAGGAGAGACTGTAATTCGTGGCATTCATTTCGCTCCGGTTGACGGCATTTCAAAGTTGCATCATTCGAGGTAAGTAACACCAAAATGACAGAGAGAAATCTCAAGCAAGGATCGTTAAGGTGCGCTAACAAGACAAAAGGAAGCATTGTGGCTTTCCAACTGCCTCCAATCAGCGATAGACACACCCACCACCAATGAAGACAATTTCCATTTCTGACCCAAAAAGTTGAGGTTTTTTGTTGGCAGGCTCAATAACCCCGCATCAGTTCCGTCACTTCACATTACTATCGCCTCTCAAAGTTCGTCAAACTTGTGGACGCCAGATATCGACTGCGAGTCTAAACCCCTCCGCCATGATTTGTGACACCTGCATCGGTGCAATTCATGATAGAAAGGGATGGGCTATTAGCGACCACGCCGAATTCGAGACGACAATCTTACTGGCTCATCACGAGTCTATTGCCAGTCTCGAAGCATCTGCTCTGGAAGCCTGCGAGATATGCCACCCGTTCTGGTGGCAAATAGATGAGAATGAGAGGTCCACGCTGAGAGATTTTGATACACAATGGGCTAAACGTCATGATGCTGGAGCGAAACCGAGGATAAGTGGCGAGAAGCTCGACGTTGACAATTTAGATGGATTGGTCATTATTTGTGCCATAATCAACTTCGGTGCGCAGGACGACATGAAGGCCATAGGCATGGACCTTACGGTGTGGTGTCCATATCGCTTGAGCCAGACTTCGGTAAAGAATGTCCGCTGAGGAGAACGGAATTGTATGGCAGTTACATCGTTCAGAGGGGAGCAGGTTAGTTATCCGATGCGAACATTCTTGAATATGACTGGTATTTCATATCAATTCCGGCTAATAGACAAAGACCCAGGAAATATGAAACCATTTCTGTCCAACAACACTGCGTCTGAAGAAGCCTGGGGGAAAGCTATCACGTGGATGGGACGTGCTGCTCAGGCCATCAATCATGCAACGCCGAAGCGGCCGCTGAGGCGTGGTACCCCACCAGGCTTTTGGACTTGTCTGCCCCGGACCTAGACCTTGGCAGTCTTCGTTTGATTATTACATCAGACGAGGCGTTTGTGTTTAAGCAGCGGTACACAACCTTGAGTCACTGCTGGGGCTCGGCGCAGTTCGTTCAGCTTAACAAGTTCACTTATGCCCACTTTCGAAAAGGGATCCAGTTGTCCGACTTGCCGAAGACATTCTGAGAAGCTGTTGAAGTTACTCGACGTCTGGGTATACGTTACCTTTGGATCGACTCTCTGTGCATCCTCCAAGACCGAGACGACCTCTCCGACTGGCTCGTCGAAGCGGGACTAATGCACAAGGTTTACTCATACTCATATTGCAACATCTCTGCTTCGGGGGCCCGAGATAGCTCCAAGGGGCTGTTCTTCCAAAGAGATCCACGGCAGAGTCTCACAAAAAGTGTGACGATATGCACTGAGGAGCTTGGCCTTGGCGAAGACTATGTGGACTGTACCATTGTGAACTTGGAGTTTTGGAGTCACGCTGTTGGCCAATGTCCCCTCAACAAACGCGGTTGGGTCTTGCAGGAGCGTCTGCTACCCCCTCGCGTTCTCCATTTCGGCCGAGACCAGTTATACTGGGAATGCAGAGACCACACAGCAGCCGAGTGTTATCCAGACGGACTACCCGAAACATTGCGCAATACCGCTCTTGTGAAGTTCAAGAGACTCACCCCGACAGGGCCCAGTTCCAATACTGATCAAGAAAAGGCTATTGATCCATTCGGATATCACCGGATGTGGCAATCAATTATATGGTCATATTCCGAAACCCAGCTGACCTAGGCCTCCGACAAACTGATTGCATTGTCCGGAATTGCAAAATATTTTCAGACAAAGATGAAGGACACGTATGTGGTGGGCATGTGGAGTAGCACTTTCGAAAGCAGTCTACTTTGGAAAGCAAGCCGTAATGGCCAAATCGACGGCTCGCCATCCATTCGACCTGAGACATACCGCGCACCGACTTTCTCGTGGGCCTCCATAGATGGGCAGATAACTGCCCCTACTCCAACTAGAGAAAACCTTCTCATCGAGGTTGTTGGCTTTCATCTTGACCATGATTCACCGGACACAACCGGCCTTATTACAGGAGGATATCTCGATCTCAAGTGCCGGCCGGGATCTTTCAAAATGGTGGTCAACTACATTGGGAAACTACAACAACTCTTCTTGGAAGTGGATGGCGCCATCGTAAAATCTAAGCATAAGAAAAATTGGAGCGCTGGTGTGGGAGTGAATTTGGATGTCGGCCAGGCCCAGAAGAGCTTCGACGACGAGAACAAGGCGGGGTCTTTGTACTACGTTCCCACGCAGAAGCGGACAACAGCTGGCGTCTACTTGTGGTATCTGCTGCTAGTAGCGGAGGATGAGACCAAGACCACGTTCCGTAGGATAGGGATTGCGGTGACGGCCGAGGCCGAAGAGATTGGTCTGCTGAGTACAGTTGATAAGGAAGTCCGGACGATCCGGATTGTCTGAAGCTCCATCTTAGAGACTGTACAGCTGAAATGAATTAGGCAACTTCATAATCTCTTGATTCAAGCACCATGGTCTGGTCAGTATGATAGAACGGGGCATGACATCTCATCATTAAAATCTGTTCCGCGTCCTTTTCACCTTAGGTCCCACCAGGGAAACAGGAGTCAATAATACGCCCTACTGCGTCTACGCGCCCTATCAAACACCGTTCGGACACCGTATTTGTCTCATTTATCCGCTTAGAAACCAATGATAGAGTTCGCCAAACATCAATTGAGTTCCGGTTAACTGGCTACTCGCCTTCATCTACCCCACTCTACCGGTTGGACACCGATGAAAGTATCGTACAAGCGCTTGGGCGTAGGCTAAAACACACAACCTTAAGCGTCCTATGGGAAAACTAAGCGTTATCAATGGGCTGAACGCACTCTTGT
The DNA here is from genome assembly GCF_011800055.1 of Colletotrichum gloeosporioides. Lineage (NCBI taxonomy): Eukaryota > Fungi > Ascomycota > Sordariomycetes > Glomerellales > Glomerellaceae > Colletotrichum > Colletotrichum gloeosporioides. The sequence goes on from NW_025544686.1 coordinate 237,335, forward strand.
CGTGGCCGATTCTGGCAATAACTGTTGCTGTAGTGGCCTTTTGTTTCAAGACCTTTCTAAGCCAGACGCCTCTCTCTATTTTCATCGCTCAAATGCTGTTGCTTAAAGCCATTTGCGGCGCAAGTCTGATCGCGGCAACCGCCCCTACTTACGCCGGCAACCTCAACTACGGATCACCCTCTCTACACCATCCGTTCCTCGGGATTTCTATCCGGAAGGTGGCAGGTCGATCTGAAGGCAGCACGCCGTGGACACCGGAGCAGCTAAACTTCACTCACGGCGTGGCCTCCGGCGACCCGTACGATGACAGCGTTATCCTCTGGACCCGTGTCGGCCCGACGATGGACAACGACCATAGCAACGTCACGGTTGAAGGAACGGCCCCTGTCTTCGCTCACGACAACGATGTGTTTGTCAAAGCGAGCAAGTCGCCGATCTGCGTCGATTGGAAAATTGGAACGTCGGAGACTATGAACGGGCACGCCGTCAGATCGGGTACGGCTTATACAAGTTCGGATGTAGACTTCACCGTCAAGGTTTGTGGGCAGGGCCTGTTCAGAGTCTTGGTGCTTGTAGCTGATTGATGTAGGTGGAAGCAAAAGGGCTGAAGGCCTTTACGACGTACTGTTCGTGCATTAGCCTCCCTATTTGTCAGACATGATCTAAATGAGGCCAGATTACCAGTTCAAAGTGTGTAACTCTCAGAACAAGTCACCCATCGGTAGGACTCGGACTCTTCCAGAAGCCAACTCTAGAGTGAAGCGTCCTGTGAGGCTAGCTGTCTACAGTTGCGCAAACTACCGTGAGTATTGTGGCATACTTGCAAGCCTATCCTACTAACACAAGCCGTGACAGCTTTCGGCTTCTTCAACGCCTACGGAAACCCAGAGCGAAAAGACTCGGTGGACTATGTGATCCATCTAGGTGACTACATCTATGAGTACGGCAACGGAGAGTACCCCGTCGGCGGTCTGGGTTGGGGCGACTCAATCGGAAGAGTCCCGGAACCCAACCGCTCTTGTCATACGTGTGTGATTTCCAACCTCAAACATCGGTTGCTCTAGCACTAAAACTGAGATGCGTCAGACTCTACGATTATCGTAGGCGCCTTGCTCAGTACCGGAGCGATCCCGACCTCCGCGCCAGCCACCAGAAGTTCCCCTGGATAACTGTTTGGGACGACCACGAAGTGATGGACAATCCGTACCGAGACGGCTCGGCGGCGATGAACAACACCGAACAGTCCTTCATCAAAGACGACGGCATCTCCGTCGACGCGCGCAAGATGAACGCCGTGCGCGCGTACTTTGAATGGAGTAAGTCCATCCCGCATCGTCTCCTTCTCCAGCTGACATCTTCACAGTGCCCCTTCGGCAGGTCGACATGGACGATAACCTCCGCATCTGGCGCAACTTCCAATTTGGCGACCTCTTCAACCTCATCATGCTCGACACCAGGAACTACGACCGCTCCATCACCGACTTATACTGGAACACGGGATACATCCACGAAATCAGCGACGACACAAGCCGCTCGCTTATGGGTTCGCGCCAGGAGAACTGGTTCTACCGCCAGCTCAAAGATACACCGGCCCTTTGGAGGATCGTGGGTAACCAAATCGTGTTCAGCAGGATGAATCAGAGTATCTCCAACGGGCCCAAGAACCCCTTCAACTACGACCAGTGGGACGGCTACGTCGCGAACAGGAACCGGACGCTGAAGACGCTTTATGATAACAAGATCGACAATACGGTGTTCCTGGCTGGTGATAGTCACGCCTCGTGGGTCAGTGATCTCGTGTGGTTAGGTGAGAAGTATTACGGCCCTGAGACTGGGGCAGGGTCCATCGGCGTCGAGTTCGCCGGCACAGCGGTCTCGTCTCCCTCGTCAGCAGGGCAGAACATCACGCAAGAGAGGGCTCTCAACAGGAGTTCGTGGATGACGGCGGCCAACCCGGAACTGCAGTGGCAGGAGTACTTTTACCGAGGCTACTTCGAGCTCAGCGTGGGCTACGACGCGATAAATGCTACGTTTTTCGGTCTACCGACGTACGCCACAAGGAACGGGTATGAGATTGCGCTGGCAAACTTCACCGTCAAGGCTGGGGAGAATAAGTTGCAGCGTCCGATAGGAGGAGGTAGGGTCGAGTTCGGGAGCTTGAAGGGCGGAGTGACGAAGCAGACTAACATCACCCATGACACCAGCACTGGAAGCTGGTTCGTGTTTGGGGACAAGGTGTCCAGTGCTATGGATTTACTGCAAGACGCAACGAGCAGCTTCCAGAGCGGAGGAACGGTGCATGTTGCGGCATATAGTCTTCATATCAAGTGGCTGTTTGTGGTGGTTCTCGTCACTCTGGCATTGCCGTCACTGTACTACTTGTAAGACCACCTAGTATGTAGCGTTGAAATATCATTATCATTGTAAGAGTTACACTATCTGATCTTCAATCTACTTTCAATAGTGATGTGGCTTCTTGGATTTGATTCGCGTAGTGATTCATAATTGAACCAACATGAACAATGGGATATTAAAGGTTTCTTTGAACTTGGTGCCGTATCTCATGCAATATAAACTGGTAGGCGACTCCCGTATAAGTCACTCTTCGGAATTTGCACGTCCCTCGGATGAAAATCATGAAGCATCAGCCAGCAAATCGACCTGAACAAGAGCGCACACCAGACCTCCCAGACATCGCAAGTACCAAGCTCTAACCCTGGATACATTGAAACGAGATTGTTTACTCCCTTTACTACCTTTGGCAAAACAACAAGGAAATAAACCTTCATGAGGGTGTGCTGTCTCAGTTCTAGCGGCGCTTGAAGCACGTCCTCCCACGAAGGTGGATCAGTCGACTTCTTCGTCTTATCGTTGTCAGGTGTCTGTTCGCCAGGCACGTCCCGTGTCTCGGCAGATTTGTACTCGTTGAGTTCAGAGACCACCTCTTGAATATGAAAGCGAAGAACGACTAGTACAAGTTTCTGCCGTGCGCTTCTGAGCTCGGCTGTGGTTTTTGTCTTGTTGTTGTGCCCCTGCTCCTCCACCATTAGTATCTCATCTAGACTCTCGATAGTTAAATGAAGGCGGTTCATAACCTCCAAACTGGATGCTTGATCTGAGCTTGGAGCAGGTATGATAAGGCGCCGAAGATCTCTCGAGTGCTTGACAAGCAAGGTGCCCAGCGACCCTTGCATTCCTCTGCTCTGGTTCCACCATCCGAGAGCATCCGTTTGTAACGAAAAGGCCTTTAACGTTAGATCGAACGAGAATGATCTCGCATCCCACCTATACTGTGTCGGGTTGGGGAGTCTCCGAAAACTGCTGTTCGTGACATGAAAATTTCGAGCTAACATTCCGATTATTTCGAACACCACTGTAACTTTTCTCAGAAAAAGGAGCTCAAGTCGGTCGTCAAGCCAACGTACCTGGGTAAAGGTGCGAGACGATCTTGTCCTTCTCGAATAACTTAATCGTAGCAGCGTTACACCCTAGTGTGACGAGCAACCGCACAACGTCGGTTGCACTAGACATGTTGGGCATGGGAAAATCCCTCACGCTCTCCGAAGGGTACTGGATTGGGCTGGCGTCCGACTTGGGGTGGTATATCGTGGGCACAAAGCCGAAGCAAAGCTCCTTGATTCCATAATCAGGTATAACCCGATTCTCTTCGAAACGGTTCCGCCCGTGGACCTGAAATGTAAACACTGTCCCGATATTTGTGACGTTTACGCCACTGAGTGTGTACCCGTTTCCTTGCGTTTGGTACTTGTCCCGAGAACGATCAAAGACGGACCAGTACATCCCAAGCCAAGCAGCCAACTCTATCACATGGCACCAAGTTGTCGTGGCTTTTAGCTGCTTGAAGTTCGAGGGCAACGCGTTCCAGCTGACCACCTTTCTTTGCAACGCCACTACAAGACTGGACTTGCTTAGCTCCTTCGTTTCTTTATCTGCTGCTAGGCTTCGAACTATCTATAGATACCTATATAGGTATATACTTATATAGTCTATAGGTTATAGAGGGGTACCTAGGTAGGTACTAAGTAGGTATAAGTATTAAGTAAGATTTTAATATTTAGGTATTAGGTATATAGGTATAGTAGGGATTATAATTTAAGTTCTAAGTAAAGGTTTATTTAATAAGTATAATATACTAAGATAAGTTTAGAGAGGAGTTAAAGCTTAAATTAAAATATCTAAATTATATAAGAGATAAATTAAACTATTCTATTATATTATTAATTTTTAATAAGGGAAATTCACTATAATTTATTTTATTTATAATCTTTTAATTACTTAATTACTCTCTTATTCTCTAACTTAATAATAGGGGGGAATATTTATAAGTTTATAAATTTTACTATAATATACTTAAGTTTAAGAATAATATCTAAGAGGCTTAGTTTAGCTTATTATTAAAACTTAAAACTTAGTTATTAACTTTAATAAGTTTTATATCTAAAGATTTTAGTTATATTAAGTTTTAAATATCTTAAGTATTATTATTATTATTATTACTTAANTTAAGATATTAATAATATCTTAAATATACTTAATAATAAACTTATAGGAGATAGTATAAGAGCTTTTAATATTAAGAACTTTATATTAGAATATTTAGTAAATTAATATAGTATAATTTTTATTAAGTTTCTTAAGTATATTATCTTCTAAAATAAAAGGTTTTAGATTAGAGAATAAAAATTATTCTTATTACTTATTCTAAATAGTAAGAAGGAGTTAATAGAAAATTATTTTAGGTTTTATATTAAAGTATAAATAGTAATAGATATATTTACTAAAATTAAATACCTATTTAAGAGGGATAGTATTAAGGAAAATATAAAGATAGTTATAAGCTATTCTATAGAGGTTATAATATTTTAGATTTTTTTCTAAGTTTCTCTAGAAGTTTTAGATTAATTACTTAGTATAATAGCTTAATACTAATTTAGTATTATTTTTAGAAAGGGGGGGATTATAGTACTTATACTTTTTAAGGAAATTATAAATAATATTAAATCTATTTAAAGGAGATATTTATTTTTAGTTCTAAAGAAGTATATAAGCTAAGTGATTAAAATAATATTATAATAAGATTATTATAATAGGATTATTATAATAAAATTTTTATAAGGATTATTATAATAAGTTATTATAAAGATAGAAGAAAAGTTATAGTGTACTTATTTCTTAGGACTTTAGAGTATTAAAGCTATTAAACTATAAATAGATCTATAAACCTTATCTAAAGTAGATTTTAAGTTTTTTAAGCTATCCTTATAGTAATTTCTAGTATAGATTTTAGTAAACTCTTTCTAAGTAGTATTAGCTAATAGGTTAGAATAGGTTTTATAAATACTATAAAATCTTAGATTATTATTTACTATATTTAGTATAGATAAGAGATATAGGAATAATAAAAATATATAAAGAAACTAATCCTTTTCTTATAGTAATTAATACTTCTTAAGTTTATCTACTACTACTTATACTACTTTTTAAAAAGATAGAACTTAATATTTATTCTTATTAGTATTAAGTTTCTTAATAGCTTCTTAATATTTTATTAAATAGTTATAATAGATCTTTATAAAAGTAATTATATAAGTAATATTAATAGCTTAGTTCTAGCTTAGAATATATATAATAGTAAGGAAGTATATAGAAATATTGAGGATAACTTTAATTTAGTACTATTTATTAGCTTCTAGCTTAAAAGAGATATTATTATTATAGTTATTAAACTAAGTATTAATTAGAGTTTAAAGTTTAAGAGTATAAACTAATATTAATATAGTTAAGTTCTAGTAAGTTTTTATATTAATAATTAGATATTTAGGGCACTTTATAAGGTTCTTATCTTTACTATTTTTCTAAAGTATTAAAAACCCTAAGGAGTATATTAGGTTAGATTTAATCTTTAGTATAAAGTATTAAACCTAAAAAGTTATAAATAATAATAGATATAAAGGATTAGGAATAAAGTACTTTACTTTAGTAATTATTATAGTAAGTGTTAAAGTATAGTGTCCTTTAATTTAACCTTCTAATAGTAAAATCCTATTTAAACTATAATTAGTAGAGGTCTTATTATCTAAATGAACTTTTTAATTTATATTCTATAAAATAGAGGTAGCCTATTTTATTAAAGTTTATTATAGTAGTATAGTAGCTTTAATAACTTCTTTATTATTTATATTTAATATATATTATATAAGGTTACCTATTATAAGTATATAAGTAACTTTAAGGTAATTATATAGTTCTTAAACTATAAGGTTAATAATATAGGTAAGGTATTAAATATAAGTAACTTTAAGTTATAGTATAGTGAATATAGTCTTATAGAACTTAGCTAGGATATTTAGTATAAAATTAGAAGTGTTATCTATAGAAATATAGTTAAATTTAAGTTTAAGGTTTAAAAGCTTTTTAAGAGTTTTAATAATTATATTTATAATAATCTCTATAGTATAGTTTTTTATAATACTAGAGGTACTAAGAAGGATATAGTAATAGTTCTAGTTCTTATCTATAAAGTAAGCTATAATACTAAGTATAGTATACTTCTAACTTAGTATTATTTAAATATTAATTATTAGAGATATTTTTAAACTTAGAACGATTTACTTAAGAACTTTAGTTTAAATAACTAAAGTTTTAACTTTAAGATTCTTAGTAATTATTATAGTAGATAGTAGTATCTACTTTAGGTTTATAAAGTTAGTAAAGAACTTAAAAGTTAACTTAGAAATAGAGTTAAAAGATATACTACTATTAATAAAGTAGTATAATAGTACTTTATCTATATAGGTATACTTATCTCTTTTACTAATAAGCTAGAAAGTAGAGGGAGGTTATTATAATAATTATTATAAATAACTTAAATAGGTCTTATAGTTTAGAGATAAATTATTTCTTTATTATATTATATTCTAAAAGATACTAAAATATTATATTAAGCTTTAAAATAAGCTAATTTATAAAAATAATTATTTATTAAGTTAATCTTTAAACTAGTAATATTAGGATAGATAAGGATAGAATTATATATATTATAGATAAGATAGAGGATTCCCTTTTAGATTTTTACCCTTTTATAGAAATTAGCCTAAGTATCTACTTACTTATAAGATTTACTAAAGATTTTAGCTACTCTCTTTAAGTATATATTAAGAGTTAAGGATTCCTAGGGGATCTTAATATTATTTTCTACTTTCTATTTATAGTAATAAGTTTTTTACTACTATTTAATAAAAGAAGTATTTATAGTAAAAAGAATAATAGAGCTACTATATATTAGCTTATATTTAAGAGGGGGTAAGACTAAAGAGGAGATCTCCTTAAAAGGGTTATTTATTATATATAATTAAATAGTATATATTACTAATATAGATATAGTAATAAATATAAAGAGAAGTTAAAGTGAAATAAATTATTATAATAGATTATTATAAGTATAAGGTATTATACTATTTAGTAATAAGTTTAAAGGATAATTAGTTTACTTACTAATATAACTAAGCTATAGGTATTTATTATAGTAATTATAGAGGATATATTTTTTAATTCTCTTATAATAAGTCTTTAAAATAATAATACTACTTTAATTATCTAAAAGTATCCTATTAATACTAGCTATATCTAGTTAGTATTTAAGGGATAGTAAAATTTCTAAAACCCTTATATATCTATAAATAGAGCTATAGTAATAATTACTTAATCTTAATATAGTAGAAGATATTATTAGTAAACCTAACTTTCTACTACTTATAGTAATAAAGATTACTATAAAAATTAAGAATAGTTTATTATTATAACTACTGAGGAGGAATATAAGGAAGAAGCCTATAAGTAGTATATTAAATCTACTAAGAAAATAAAAAGTATAGAAGGTATTATAAAAGAATATTATTATTAAGAAAAAACGTTTATACTATTACTAACTAAGAAGTAAGTTTAAATATATTTTAAATTAGCCTCCCTTAGAGTTAACTTTTATAGTATAAGCATTTTAAGAAATAAAGAAGTAGTAGAGAATAATAGATAATATAATTTAGAAGTAGTTATTTTCCTAGCTTATAAGAGAAATATTATAGTTTATATATTTAGATTTATACTTTTAATTAGAGGCTATAAGAGCTTTATAAATAGTTATTAAATTATATCTTATTACTATATTTAAAAATATATAATTATTATTAACTAAGGGTGCTCCTATTTATATATTAAATAGGTATAAACCTCTATACTATCTATATAAAATAAATTATACTTTAGAAGAAAGATATAGACCTAGTTAAGTAGCTAGCTAGATATATAGGTTTATAGGAGATATAGATATAGAGGTAGAGATAAGTAAATTCTATTTTAATTTACTATAAAAGATTATTATAATAGGTTATTATAATAGGTTATTATAATAGGTTATTATAATAAGTTATTATAATAAGTTATTATAATAAGTTATTATAATAAGTTATTATAATAGCTTATTATATTATAATATTATAATATATTATTACTATATAGAATAAACTTACTAATACTTTAATTATATTTTAAATTTTAAGAAGCTAAGGTTTTTAATACTATATATTAGATCTATACTAATATATACTACTATTTATCTAGATATCTATATATCTTTTTAGTCTAAATATTTACCCTCTTTATTTTTATTCTCTTTATTCTCTTTATCCTCTCTAGTAAACTTTATATTTATTTTATAATTAGGAAGGAAAGTAAAAGTAGTAAACTTATCTAATATATTAGTATTAAACTACTCTTATACTATAAGGTAAGAATCTTAAATAGGAGGTATTTTAAGCTAGATAGGAATTTAAGTTAGATTTTTCTTATAGTAGTATTAGATAATATTTAGTATTTTAAACTTCTTTAGGTAGACTTTATTAATATTAGACTAGATTTTAGCTAGATTAGGGAAGTCTATCTAAATACTATCCTAATTATTATTAACTATACTAATAATATCTTAGATTATCTTTTAAACTAAGATACTAAAGGGATATCTATAAGTATAAGTTATATTTAAGATAGTATATTTTAGTAGTATCTTAGTTATATAGTATATAGTATTATAGATCTTTTTCTCTATTAGCTATTATTTATAATAAAATAGGAGGGATCTTATTAAATTACCCTATAAATAGAATATAAACTTTTAGAGTTCTATAATATAGCTATTTTAATATTAGCGTTTTAATACTCTTAAAGTATATAAATAAGAAGAACTTCTTTAAATATAAGGAAGTCTTAAGCTTATAGGAATTTTATATCTTTTTTAGTAATACCTACTTAAGAGAATATCTTAAAAATACTCTCTAGGAATTTATAAACTATAGAGAGCTTTAAATATAGTACTTTAAAGGTATTAAGTTAGTTAAAGTAGAATACTAAGAAGCTATATATTAAGTTACTTTATATATAATTAGTAAGAAATTAGTTAAATAAAAAAAAAAAAATATATATATATAGCTTATATATATTAAAGTTTAGTATCTCTATTAACTTAGTAATCTT